>NC_083337.1:98208281-98508281 GCF_019175385.1 Lycium barbarum | reverse complement strand
AAACCGGACACATCATACTTCGGAATTCATATATGGAACCCGGCCCTCAACAGAGAACTCGGCGAACCATCCGCACGATACGTACCGGCCCGGGACTCGGTGAAGGAAATCATAACATATGCACGAGCAGAGCCGTGAGAAACCACATGCATAGTAATCAAGACTCGACAGACCAGTGTACTTACCGATACCTGGAGGCTCGGAACAGATTTCAGGTCAATCCGACGTAGTATGAGGAAGTTACGAGCGTTCGAAGTACAGAATGCTTTATAAGCATTTCAGAAGCCTTTTTCGGGAAATCAGAATCATATTCATATCAGACACCTTCAGATGTCCTTACGAATCAGATCAAATGGAGATTTTGGAACCATACTTACGTATAAGAAAATTATAGACGTCTTGATACAGAAACCTCTTCGAACATTTCAGAGTAATCCGAGATCCTATACGGAAGTTAGGGACATTAAAACTTACAGAAGTTCTCGAACCAGAATAAACATATCAGAATGCTCTTATCAGGATACTGATTTCGAAATTCTCATATCAGGATACTTATATCGGAATACTTATATCAGCATACTTACATCAGAATACTTATATCAAAATACTCATATCGACACACTTATATCAGAAGACTGATATCAAAATGCTTATATCAAGGCACTTATATCAAAATACTTACATCAGAATACCTATATCAAAATACGTATATCAGAATACTTGTACCAAAATACTTATATCAAAATACTTATATCAAATACTTATATCAAGGGATGAACTAGGATCACAAACTCAGGTCAAGAAGTGAATTAGAATCATAATCAGACTCAGCATCACAGAACACAGTTACCCCAAGGCAGCATATCACATTATACCTTACTTGGCTCTAGGACATGCCAAAGAAAGAAAGGGTAAGCCTTACATACCTGCGCCGCGACCAACTAGTTACGCTTGTGCCTCCAACTTGTTAATCTACATTCAAGAGGATTCATCCATTCATTAGATTCGTTGGCACATACTTGCCCTAATCTTTCAAACACATTCACTTATATTCTGCCAGAATTTCGGCAGCATCTCCCCTGTAAATGTACCAACCCCGAGAATATGGCTCGGCCCAATTCAACAACAATAACAATCCGGGAAATTAACCCGGCCACAATATCAATAGCAACGACAACAAGCATTCTAACATTAAGCGCTCCTACACAATTCAACAATATAACTCATATTCAATTCAACTACTTACATTCAAACCAACATTAACGTTCATACATTCAATCATCAATCTAAAACCATTCAAAACAATATTCAAAACCCTTTAAACAATCCACACAATATTTCAAACAACCCAACCAACACTCCAACTTACCCGAATTCATCCCCAAACCCGAGAACAACACCAAACACATCGTTTCCTTCCAAATTCATAAACTTCCTCAACAACACACACATTAGCAACATTATGACCATAAATAAAGAAACGACATCAAGATCATATTAGCTTCCATCACCAAGATCATATTAGCTTCCAAATCAGCCCGTAACCATTCTAACATCAATTTAAACCATCAAATTCTCATTTTCGTCGTAGAATACATATCGACAATAATCAAATTATCACATAGAAATTTATTCATTCCTCCTACACAACACACATGCCACACGGCCAAACATCAAACTCCAACTTTTACATCTTCAACTAAAATCATCACACTTCCATTTCCAATATAAATTCCTTACCAACAACAACTAGAATGCTACATAAAAATTAGTTAACCTTGCCTACACACCACATACATACACACGGCCACACCATGCAATCTTCCATAACTCCATGAATTCTATCCATTTCCACATACTACAACATAACAAGCTTTCATAATATCATAAAAAGGGATTAAATCTTACCTCTTTTCTTCCACCTCTTTACTTAACCACAATGCGGCAATGATGAAACGAACGACCTATCTTCCGAAACAACTATACCACGTTGTAGAGGACCCTTGAATTAGTGGGAATACATGAAGAAAATAATTTTTGGGAACAAAATTTTAAGGGACAAAAATTGGAGAGCATGGCCATTTGTTCTCCTTCTTTCTTTGTTTCCTTTCTCCAAATTTTTCTTGACCATAATAAGGACTTCTCATATATATATATATATATATATATATATATATATATATATATATGTATATATCTTATATCTTCCAAGTCATGTG
Source organism: Lycium barbarum (assembly GCF_019175385.1). Classification (NCBI taxonomy): domain Eukaryota; kingdom Viridiplantae; phylum Streptophyta; class Magnoliopsida; order Solanales; family Solanaceae; genus Lycium; species Lycium barbarum. The sequence continues at coordinate 98,506,062 of NC_083337.1, read as the reverse complement.
AGGGGCACATGCCCCTTCTCTAGAGTTTTCTTGAACTTTTATGGCAAAGATGACTTATTTTTGTCATCTTATTATTATTTAATTTTCCCTTCTTCTTCTTTTTGTCACATGGCCAATATGGCCTCTTTGGAATTTTCATGAAACTTGGGTGAAATTCCCATTTTGCCCCTCGACTTTTCTCAATATTACGATTTTGCCCCTAACCTTCCACATTATTTCCATTGGCCATTTTGCAAATTTCTCTTTTTACCCTTAGCCTCTTACCATATTTGCATACTAATAATAGTCACAAATAATATTCATGACAACTTATGCATTAATATAACTCTTGAAAATGGTTTCGCCCTTAACTTTCCACGACGACTTTAGAATTTCCAAACGTACAATATACGGGCTATAACAGATGTCTCCTCGTCAATTTTAAACTTTGAATCATACATGAGTGGTCTCATTTGATATGAGTACCCATCTTTATCACTGATATAGTATGCTGGTTTTGATGTCATATTCATATAATCTTCTAACCGAGATAGCCTTATGAGTACATGCCTACTTCTGAAATATCCAATTCAACACTCACCTTTTATTCCACACTGTGCAGGGATAATCTTTTGAAGTTGGTCCATATCTGGCCACCCATAAGAGAATTTACCCACGACACCATATTGTAGGTTTAAATGACATCCATACGAGCCACCTCTTCCTCGGTCCATTTAATGTACGCTTTTCCATTAAGGAACAAAATCTGCTTTAATTCAATTGGAGGAAGCGATTGTTTTTCAGTTTGCAATGTATCATTCAATACTGTAGGTTGTAAGAGACTAGCATATTGAAATCTTTTGCCAATGGGTTGTGATATTGCTTCCTCCTAATGTGAAGTCGTTGTTAACTGGTGACCTGCCACGCCGGTGGACTGGGCAACGGTTATCGTGGGAATGGATGACTAGCTTGATCTACGTATTAGGGTTTTGTATGAAAATAGGAGGAGAGAGAAGGGAGCATTAGATTTTGCTGGATCCGCACCACTAAATCTTAGATTTTGCTGAATTCGGCACTTGGATAAGTACCCGTATTGGATACCCGCAACCGAGGCTGAGAAACTTTGCATATAGGCCTTTCCTTGAAGATAAATCTGAATTTTTTTGGATTGCGTAAATCTGTATTGATGATATAGATATAAATGTTCAACTACCAACAAATTGAAATGATGAGGTAAGAAAGATGAAAGGCAAATAGGTATAAATGACCATTTGCTGAGTATCTTCCAAAGATTACCGATGACTTAATTAGAAGTGTAGTGGACAAGAAAACAACTCTATTCAATGCATGAACCATTAATTTCCGTTATTAATTCAAGAACCTAAAAATTTCTCAAAATGCAAAATGGTTTTCTGAGAATAAGCCTAGCCGTGCAGGTAGCGTGAATTGGTCGTGTGCAACGTGGACCTTATTGTGTGTTCCTTTATATTAGTGTGTTGATCACATTTTTTAATATTTAATGTTGATTGTAATGACCCTTCCGGTCGTTATGGGAAAGGTAAGATCACCCCACCAAATAGAACCTTTCCAAGAGTAGAATGAGCTAGAAGAAACTCGATTGCGTAAGCTTAAGTGCTGAAATTTGACTTGTTTGTGATTGTTGTTTTATATTGATTGAGTCCATCGGGGGTGACGTAGGAAATTAGAACTCCGTTGAGAATTCCGAGGCCATGGGTGGATTCGTATAATGTTTTTATGGCTATGTGCATGGTTTGTTTGTGGTTGTGAGGCCTTGGATGAAATGTTGAGTGGAAGGGGGGAAAACAGGGAAAAAAGTTGAGCTCACTGCCCAATTGGCATTGCTGTGGCGGTAGGAGTACCACTGCGGAGGTACCACTGTAGTGGTGGATCCATTGCCGCCAGCGGTCAGCCATTTTCCCTGTGGTTGCAGTGGCGGGCGATGGCCAGCTATAGCAATGCCGCTATAGCAGTGGATGGACAGCCATAACAGTGGGCGAAACTTTCTCGGTCCGCTATAGAGGGCACTTGGACGCTATAGCGGGACCGTTGTAGCGGTCAACGGAAACCAGTAACCCAATGTCAAAAGACTTAGTCTCACATTTTCTATTCATAAAACACCAACACAGTTCCCCACAAGCACCTAGGGTGAAATTCCAAGCTAGGGCAAGAAGTATCTTGAGAGGTAAGTCTCATCTACCCCTTTCAAATTATTCGGTTTTATTTGCATGATTGTCATCCCTTTTTATGGATCTTCCATGGTGAAATTAGTATTAGCAGCCCTAGGAATTAATAAACATTCTATACTTGATGGGTTATGATGGTTGTCACTTCTTTATCATCTAATGGCTTGGGTTAACTCCTCTGAATCATGAATTGCAGCCTTAGAGCCATGAACCAAGTAAATTGAGACCTACGGTTCTATAAAAATGGTAGCTTGACAATGACAATTGCTTGTAGTTGGAATGTTGATGTAATGCTCCTATAATTTGATGATTTATGATTACTAAGGCCCTTTTTAGGTTTCTTTTCACCTAGGAAATCATTAACCCATTGTAATGGGGGTAAAGGGAAGGGTATTCTTTACTTGGAAATTATGACTAGAGCATTTGTGACTCATTAAGCCTTCTATTTCTAGACTTTAAGTGTTTCGAGACTTTGAGGAAGGGAAAAACTTTAGCGGAGTCACTTGCATTGTTTCCAGCTCTGCGTTTGAGGTAGGTTACAGTCTACTTGAGTTAGACTTTAATTACTTTATGGTATGTGTTGTGAATTCTATAGGACAAAGCATGTTTAGTCTTCATGCATGATATTGTGTGTTAGAACTCCTATTTGTGATTGATTGAGTTACTGTGTATGCTTCGTGCCCTGTTCATGTGTGTTGAATCTACAGTGATATTGTGCGATGAGAAGTTAATATGATCTTCCCGATGCACCAGTGATATGAAATAATGATTTGAGCATTGATAATGAGAAAGTAAGAATTACTGTCATGTAAAGTGTTATGGAAAGGCACAAATGTGACCTAGATCATGGGCTCGTGGTCCGAGCTGGTTCCTAAAACGAGAGGCCCATTTGTCACACCCTAATCTCCCTAGGGTGTGATGGGCACCCGACCCCATATCCGGAGCCGAGCGAACCCACAGACTCTCATTATACACATAATCTCTTTGGATTCTGAAATCAAACAAAAGTAAAATACCTAGTAAGCTTTCAAAATCTTTTTTTTTTCTATCGTTCTCAAATCAAACCAAAATCCATAATCATATAGAATTTATATCATAATACAGGACAACATATCGATTGATGGAGCCGCTTACAAAACCGACATACTATACCCACGACTCTGTCTGCAAAGTCTCTAACTTCGAACAAAACATCATAGCATAATACTCTGACCCGGCAACACTCCAGGAACAAGTGGAGCTTGCCAACTTCACTGGAACATCTTCTGTAATGTCTTCCACTCATATGGGTGTACCTGCGTGGCATGAAAACACAGCCCCCGAAGAAAGGGGGTCAGTACGGAATATGTACTGAGTATGTAAGGCATGAATTACAGAAGACAGAAACATAACCGGAACAACGGTACAAAAAGTAAGTACACTAGTCAAAATACCAAAAGGGTTTACCTTCCAGAATCGGATCATGTATACCGATATCGTATGTCGGAAGAAATACAGAAAATAGGTGAATCGTCCAGAGTACCAAAAGAGCTTACTTCCCAAACACAGATCATGCATGTCAGAATCATATATCACATATACATATATCAGATAACGTGCCCCGGCCCTCCGCTGAGGAACGCGGTGAATGAAATCATGTATGCATATAACGTGCCCCGGCCCTCAGTGAGGGACTCGGTGAATCATGTATCATGTATGCATGTAACGTGCCCCAACCCTCAGTGAGGGACGCAGTAAATCATGTGTCATGTATCATATATGCATGTAACGTACCCCGGCCCTCCTTTGCGGAAAGCGGTGAATAGAGTCATCATATACCATCCTGGCCACCGCCCCGTCATCATATCATATATAACGTGCCCCGGTCTGCAAATGACAGGGACGCGGTGAACAATGCAGAGGAGTACGCAAGAGAACATATCCTGGCCCGGGCTCAGTGAAATCCAAACTAAAGCCTGCACGAACAGAGTAGTGCGAAACCATATGCACACAAATCAAGACCCGATAGATACGTACACTTACCGACATCTGACGGCTCAGAAACAAGTTTCGGGTCAATCCGACCTCGTATGGGAAAGTTACGAGCGTTTGAAGTACAGAACGCTCTATAAGTGTTTTAGAAGCCATTTTTGGAAAACCGAAGCCATAGTCATATCAAGTACTTTTCGGATATCGTTACGGATCAAATCAAATAGAACTTTTGGATATGCACGCATCAAAGTATGTCAAAGACTCGATGGGATAATCGAACGTGCTAGTATCTGAAAATCAAACTATAGTCATATCAATATACTGACATCATATATCATATACGCATATAACAGATTCATACACGCATACTCATAGGATATCATACAGTGTATTGTCGCGGAACGTGCAGCCCGATCGATAGATATAACATATTAGTGCCGAGGAACGTTCGGCCCGATCCAAGACTATATGCAAAAGTTAGAAACATTAATACTTACAGAATCATTTTAAGGACATGAATTCTTATACTTAGCTTATTATCCAATTATGCAATAATCTTAACCATACCACGTATACTCATATCAATAGGCCAATAGGAATCGTAGACAAACTCGGAACTTATCAAATAGAGCTTCGGAATCATGAATACGTATCGAAACCATATGAAGCGACTTATGGAGGTCAAAGATATTAGCCACCCTAATGGCTCTAAGAACGGGAATTTCTTTGAAATCATACATATACGTCATTTGTTCATTTCATAAAGACTATGCCAAAAGAAAGAAAGGTATGCCTTACATACCTTTCCCGCTTCCTACGCTAACCCGAATTTGAGTCTTTAACTCGCAAGATCTACAACAATTTTAACATATGCCAAACATTAGTCATAAACACTTAAGAGTCCCATTGCTAAAAAAACACTTAATCTACCGAAATTTCGGCAGCATTTCCCCTGTAAATACACAATCCCCGAGAATTCGACTCGGCTAAATCATCAACAGCAAATCCGAGAATTTAACTCGGCCTAATTATCAACAACAATACCCACAGTTATTCTAACAATATCCACAATCAATTCAAAACGCATACTAACGTTAGGAACATTCTTTCTACAAACTTCAACGACATTTCACTTAGGTTCAATTCATATTTGCTCACATATTCAAGCACTAATCCGGAATCATTCAAACAATATTCAAGGACAGTTTAAACAATCCGCACAACATTCGAAACAATCCTACCAACATGCCCCTTTTTACCCGAAACTTCCAAGTTCAACAAAAACATTAACGACACATTTCCTTTCCTTCCAAATTCATGAACTACATCAACAATTCACACGTTATCAACATAATCCTCATAAATACAAGAAACTATATTAATATCACATTAGCTTCTACAACAGCCCACAAACGATTACCACCTCGACTTGAGTCATTAAATCTTCATTTTACATCATGGAATCCACAACAACAACAACCAAAATACTAAATAAAATTAGCTCATCATACCCCACCAAAACAGCCCCCTATACGGCTACCACATCAACACCAACAAACGAATTTATATCGCTATTTCTTCCGTTCTAATCCGTTAAATCTTTAAATAAACTTGTTAACAATGAAAAGGAACCTTCATATTACCTTAAGTAGGCAGCCACCACGGTATCACTCTCCTCCTTGGTTGATTTTTAGCTCAAATTGAAGACAACGCGACGTACGACACTTTTCTCTTCATGGGCTTCGGAATTCGGGGCTCGGATATTGGTCAAAAATTGATTTTTTCTCTCTAGGATCTCTTCTCTCTTTTCCTCCAGAAATTTCTGGGTGTTTTGGTGTGAAAGGTGAGGGGGAAAGGCTGAAATTTTACTTAAATAACCATGGGTCATGGGCCTAACCCACTGACCCTTCTGCCTTAAAACATCCATAACTCCTTATCCCGACATCACCTGTGGACCCACGACCTATGGTTGGAAAGATAATTCAATTATCTACAACTTCTATTCCTTGATATGTTTCCAAATTCCAGACTTATAATACCGTTTGTTCCCCTAGAAGTCAGATCACCCGAAAACGTTACTTAAAAATATTTGTTTGGAGGACTTCCACTTTGATTTGCCTCGAGGGTCCTTCCCGAGTTGTGTTTAACTTCACATATGTGCTTCATATAACTTGTCACATGTCCCAAAAAAATCTCGACATGTGGTCCCCACCTCAGCTTGCAAATAATCCGACGTACAAAAATACGAGATACAACACTATCAACGTGAGTTTAAATTATGTAGCAACAACATGATTGTCAATTTTTCTTGAGGAAGCACGTGTCACGCTCATGCTCTAAAATGCGGGGTATAACATCCTCCCCCCCTTTAAAAACATTCGTCCTCGAATGTTCAACTGATCTTATGGGGTATTGTAGTACTTCGGGAGGGCCCCTCTTATAGTTATTCCCTGTTGACTCTCCGGTGCAGATTCTTTACTAATATGATCGAGCATCGCTTCACGTTGATGATTCATATAATTTCATAGCGTATATCCTCATATCCTCGTCTTTCTTCCCGATTCTGTGCATAACAGATCAGAACTTCTTATCCTAAATTTTTCTTTTACTTTCTGTCTATATCGTCATTCTGTCCATATTTCCATACTCTTTCACCTACTATTACTTCTTTCACCCATTTAATTCACATACTAGTAAGTCTTCTTAACTATGCACTAGTGCCACAGTTGTGCATCCATGTTGTCTCGAGCGTCCTGCTACTTTTGCTCTTAGCACGGAATCCTTATAACTCATACTCTCTTTATCCGCACTCATCGAGTCTTTAACTATTCTCGTGGTGCTATGACCGGGCGATCTTCCATACACATTCTTTGCGTTTTACTCCATTTTTTCTAAGATCAAATCTTACCCAAATAGTCTCACGCTTTGCTTGTAGTCTCTCTCTCGGGAGCTTCACTCGCTGAGATTTCTTACCTTTCACCTTCTTCCGACACTTTGATCTATTTATTTTCTATTTACTCACACTCTTTCTTTTCTAAATATATAATTCCAATCTAACCTATAGTAAAATAATAGCAGCTTACCTTGTAACACTTGTGCCCTTTTATTCTTGTTGTTACTTAAGCTTTGATACCCTTACTTGATTGAGGCCTTCCTTACCGTAGTGCCGGTTACTGGGACTCACATGTCCACTGATACAATCACAGATGAGATACCATACGCATCCATATATATAATTACTATCAGCTAGCCCACAAGGTACTTCCGGACGCTATTCAAGCCTATCCCAATTCGCAAGCTGTAATGCACTTTATTTCCCTTTACCGATCTAATTTGTCTCGTCCTACGCGACCTCTCATGGCCTCCATTCATCCCATATACTCTAGCTTCCCTTTAGGTTACTCTAACTTTTCATTTGTCTCTTATGTCTAAATCTTTAGGATTTCTTGCATACTTCCCAGGGGGTCACCCATCCTAACATTGCTCCCACCTTAGCACGCTTAACCTCGAAACTTCGATGGAATCCGGTGCCTTAATGCTGATATAATCGCGTCCACTTCTTCATATTACCTTTATCACATAATCTCGAGCAAGTCAAAGTTTTACAGACTCCGAGACATGTTCGTAACACGTCCTTCTTTGTACAAATACTATTTTACCCCTTCCAATCCTCAATATTCACCTTTCGTCCCGGATTCCCAGATTTCCGATAGTACAAATATACTTTCATCCCCGTTACTTACGCATACTCGATTATCAGCCAATTCGGACTTCTACTCACCGTTCTGATATCATAATAATCTACAGCAAAACCGATTGTCGACTTTCTCTGAATCTTTCAACAGACCTTGCTCCTCTTATACTATCCTTTCTATTCAAAGTCTGTACACAGCAACTACCAACAATGCCTTACAGAGCATACGGCTATATATCACATTCTAGCCATCCGGAAATGCCAATTTCAGATAACAGAACAAGTATATCAAGGCTCACTTTTATAGCTTTCCATATCATCACTTACCTCCTTCCGTCGTATGTAAGGCGTATATAAGGAATCTCATTTCCTATGACTCGGCTCTATCGCACGATCTATGACAGAAAGAAGGTCAACAATCCCTAGATGCCGCGTAGCCTCCTGTTTATAAATGTGGCGCGCTTCACACCATAAACAGGACTCTACCGGACACGACTTTGCAGACAACCCCTAGGACAAACCTGCTCTGATACCACTTTGACACCCTAATCTCCCTAGGGTATGATGGGCACCCGACCCCATATCCGAAGCCGAGCGAACCCACAGACTCTCATTATACACATAATCTCTTCGGATTCTGAAATCAAACAAAAGTAAAATACCGAGTAAGCTTTCAAAATCTTTTTTTTTCTATCGTTCTCAAATCAAACCAAAATCCATAATCATATAGAATTTATATCATAATACAGGACAACATATCGGCTGATGGGGCCGCTTACAAAATCGACATACTATACCCACGACTCTGTCTGCAAAGTCTCTAACTTCGAACAAAACATCATAGCATAATACTATGACCCGGCAACACTCCAGGAACAAGTGGAGCTTGCCAACTTCACTGGAACATCTTCTGTAATGTCTTCCACTCATCTGGGTGTACCAGCGTGGCATGAAAACGCAGCCCCCGAAGAAAGGGGGTCAGTACGGAATATGTACTGAGTATGTAAGGCATGAAATACAGAAGACAGAACCATAACTGGAACAACGGTACAAAAAGTAAGTACACTAGTCAAAATACCAAAAGGGATTACCTTCCAGACTCGGATCACGTATACCGATATCGTATGTCGGAAGAAATACAGAAAATAGGTGAATCGTCCAGAGTACCAAAAGAGCTTACTTCCCAAACACAGATCATGCATGTCAGAATCATATATAAGATATACATATATCATATAACGTGCCCCGGCCCTCCGCTGAGGGACGCGGTGAATGAAATCATGTATGCATATAACGTGCCCCGGCCCTCAGTGAGGGACGCGGTAAATCATGTATCATGTATGCATGTAACGTGCCCCGACCCTCAGTGAGGGACGCGGTAAATCATGTGTCATGTATCATATATGCATGTAACGTGCCCCGGCCCTTCTTTGCGGAACGCAGTGAATAGAGTCATCATATGCCATCCTGGCCACCGCCCCATCATCATATCATATATAACGTGCCCCAGTCCGCAAATGAGAAAGACGCGGTGAACAATACAGAGGAGTACACACGAGAACATATCCTAGCCCGGGCTCAGTGAAATCCAAACTAAAGCCTGCACGAACAGAGTAGTGAGAAACCAAATGCACACAAATCAAGACCCGATAGATACGTACACTTACCGACATCTGACGGCTCAGAAACAAGTTTCGGGTCAATCCGACCTCGTATGAGAAAGTTACGAGCGTTTGAAGTACAGAACGCTCTATAAGTGTTTTAGAAGCCATTTTTGGAAAACCGAAGCCATAGTCATATCAAGTACTTTTCGGATATCGTTATGGATCAAATCAAATAGAACTTTTGGATTCATATGTACGTATCAAAGTATGTCAAAGACTCGATGGGATAATCGAACGTGCTAGCATTTGAAAATCAAACTTTAGTCATATCAATATACCGACATCATATATCATATACGCATATAACAGATTCATACGTGCATACTCATAGGATATCATACAGTGTATTGCCGCGGAACGTGCAGCCCGATCCATAGATATAACATATTAGTGCCGAGGAACGTTCGGCCCGATCCAAGACTATATGCAAAAGTTAGAAACATTAATACTTACAGAATCATTTTAAGGTCATGAATTCTTATACTTAGCTTATTATCCAATTTTGCAATAATCTTGACCATACCACGTATACTCATATCAATAGGCCAATAGGAATCGTAGACAAACTCGGAACTTATCAAATAGAGCTTCAGAATCATGAATACGTATCGAAACCATATGAAGCGACTTATGGAGGTCAAAGATATTAGCCACCCTAATGGCTCTAAGAACGGGAATTTCTTTGAAATCATACATATACGTTATTTGTTCATTTCATAAAGATCATGCCAAAAGAAAGAAAGGTAAGCCTTACATACCTTGCCAGCTTCCTACGCTAACCCGAATTTGAGTCTTTAACTCGCAAGATCTACAACAATATTAGCATATGCCAAACATTAGTCATAAACACTTAAGAGTCCCATTGCTAAACCAACACTTAATCTACCGAAATTTTGGCTGCATTTCCCCTGTAAATACACAATCCCCGAGAATTCGACTCGGCTAAATCATCAACAGCAAATCCAAGAATTTCACTCGGCCAAATTATCAACAACAATACCCACAGTTATTCTAACAAAATCCACAATCAACTCAAAACGCATACTAACGTTAGCAACATTCTTTCTACAAACTTCAACGACATTTCACTTAGGTTCAATTCATATTTGCTCACATATTCAAGCACTAATCCGGAATCATTCAAACAATATTCAAGGACACTTTAAACAATCCGCACAACATTCCAAACAATCCAACCAACATGCCCCTTTTTACCCGAAACTTCCAAGTTCAAGAAAAACATTAACGACACATTTCCTTTCCTTCCAAATTCATGAACTACATCAACAATTCACACGTTATCAACATTATTCTCATAAATACAAGAAACTATATTAATATCACATTAGCTTCTACAACAGCCCACAAACGATTACCACCTCGACTTGAGTCATTAAATCTTCATTTTACATCAGAGAATCCACAACAACAACAGCCAAAATACTAAATAAAATTAGCTCATCATACCCCACCAAAACAGCCCCCTATACGGCTACCACATCAACACCAACAAACGAATTTCTATCGTTATTTCTTCCGTTCTAATCCGTTAAATCTTTAAATAAACTTGTTAACAATGAAAAGTAACCTTCATATTACCTTAAGTAGGAAGCCACCACATTATCACTCTCCTCCTTGGTTGATTTTTAGCTCAAATTGAAGACAACGCGACGTACGACACTTTTCTCTTCATGGGCTTCGCAATTCGGGGATCAGATTTTGGTCAAAAATTGATTTTTCTCTCTAGGATCTCTTCTCTCTTTTCCTCTAGAAATTTCTGGGTGTTTTGGTGTAAAAGGTGAGGGGGAAATGCTGAAACTTTACTTAAATAACCATGGGTCATGGGCCTAATCCGGTTGGGCCCGGATTGGGCCTCACCCAATGACCCTTCTGCCTTAAAACGTCCATAACTCCTTATCCCGACATCACCTGTGAACCCACGACCTATGGTTGGAAATATAATTCAATTATATACAACTTCTATCCCTTGATATGTTTCCAAATTCCAGACTTATAATACCGTTTTTGCCCCTAGAAGTCAGATCACCCGAAAACGTTACTTAAACATATTTGTTTGGAGGACTTCCACTTTGATTTGGCTCTAGGGTCCTTCCCGAGTTGCGTTTAACTTCACATATGTGCTTCATATAACTTGTCACATGTCCCAAAAAAATCTCGACGTGTGGGCCCCACCTCAGCTTGCAAATAATCCGACGTACAAAATAACGAGATACAACACTATCAACGTGAGTTTAAATTATGTAGCAACAACATGATTGTCAATTTTTCTTGAGGAAGCACGTGTCACGCTCATGCTCTAAAAATGCAGGGTATAACATCCTCCCCCCTTTAAAAACATTCGTCCTCGAATGTTCAACTGATCTTATGGGGTATTGTAGTACTTCGGGAGGGCCCTCTTATAGTTATTCCCTGTTGACTCTCCGGTGCGGATTCTTTACAAATATGATCGAGCATCGCTTCACGTCGATGATTCATATAATTTCATAGCGTATATCCTCATATCCTCGTCTTTCTTCCCGATTCTGTGCATAACAGATCAGAACTTTTTATCCTAATTTTTTCTTTTACTTTCTGTCTATATCGTCATTCTGTCCATATTTCCATACTCTTTCACCTACTATTACTTCTTTCACCCATTTAATTCACATACTAGTAAGTCTTCTTAACTATGCATTAGTGCCACAGTTGTGCATCCATGTTGTCTCGAGCGTCCTGCTACTTTTGCTCTTAGCACGAAATCCTTATAACTCATTTAATTCATAGTCGCTGAGATTTCTTACCTTTCACCTTCTTTCGACACTTTGATCTCTTTATTTTCTGTTTACTCACACTCTTTCTTTTCTAAATATATAATTCCATTCTTAACCTGTAGTAAAATAATAGCAGCTTACCTTGTAACACTTGTACCCTTTTATTCTTATTGTTACTTAAGCTTTGATACCCTTACTTGATTGAGGCCTTCCTTACCGTAGTGCCGGTTACTGGGACTCACATGTCCACTGATACAATCACAGATGAGATACCATACGCATCCATATATATAATTACTTTCAGCTAGCCCACAAGGTATTTCCAGACGCTATTCAAGCCTATCCCAATTCCCAAGCTGTAATGCACTTTATTTCCCTTTACCGATCTAATTTGTCTCGTCCTACGCGACCTTTCAGTTCTTGGGTGATGCCAAGCTATGGTGGAGAGAAACCCACCTGGGTCTCCTCTGTTGGCTTGGGTTCGGTGTTATTCTGTGTTTTTGGACAAGTACGTCTCGCGTACTCTGAGAGACCGAAGGAAGGATGAGTTCGCTAATACTGATCATGGGAACTCATCTATTACTGTGTACGAGTCTCGTTTCCACTCCTAGTCCTGTTATGCTCTTCCGTTGCTCCCTACTTAGGGGCAGAGGATCAGGCGTTTCACGAAGGGGTTGAACACTGGGCTTCAGTTATCAGCTCTTCAGCTTGTAGCCACTGGAGCTTCATTCCAAGTGGTAGTGGAGCATGTCCGTGTTGTTGAGGGCATTAAGCAGGAAAGTCATGCGAAGCAGGTAGAGAAAAATGCTCGAAGGGGTGGGATTTTCAGCAACTCTTTCTCGAGGGGTCAGAGTTTGCAGGTATATTCAGGGCGTCCGGTTCAGTCAGAGATGCAGGTGTCAGCTGGGGCCCATCTGGGGCAAATTATCAGGCTTCCGGTCAGCATGGAGGCTATACTGCTTCATCAGCTTCTGTTCAGCGACCTACGCTGGACCGTGCATATTACGAGTGTGGTGAGATAGGGCACATTAAGAGGTATTCCCTTAGACTCATACAGAGTGGGCAGGGGACTTAGTATAAGGTTCTCTAAGCTCCGTTTGCACTAGATAGAGGGGGTAAAGATCGCGCACCGGCAGGGCAGGGCGGCCACACTGCGGGTTGGGGTGGTGGCCAGCCTAATCGAGGCAGTCCTCAGGCAGATAGAGGCGGACAACAGCCCGACAGGGGGGGGGGGGGGGCTCAGACTGGTCATGGTAATTGCAGTAGTTCACAGGCTACAGGAGGGCGCAGTCATTTGTACGCTTTCCTAGGCATACTCGAGGCTGAGGTCTCCGATGCAGTTATCACAGGTACTATCTCAGTTTATGACCGCATGGCTTCTGTTTTATTTTATCCCGGCTGTATTGTTTCTTATGTGTCTACATATTTTGTGTGGGTCTGGATATGATGTGTGATAACCTTGATTCCCCTATTTATGTATCTACTTCGGTTGGGGATTCTGTGGTTGTGAATAACGTCTACCCTTCCTATGCGATTACTTTTATGGTGTCTAGTACTTGGGCGGATTTGATAATCCTAGACATGGTAGATTGTGATGTTATTTTAGGCATGAGTTTGTTGTCCCCGCATTATGTCATTATTTATTGTCACTCTAAGACCGTTACCTTAGCTATGCCCGGGGCACCTAGACCTGAGTAGAAGGGTAATCTCAGTCCCCTCCCTAAGAATGTTATATCCTTCGTTCGTCTAGAAAGCTAGTGGAGAAGGGTTGTTTAGCTTATTTGGCAAATATTCGTGACACTAGTGGAAATACTTCATCTCTTGATTCGATTCAAGTGGTACGCGAGTTTGCGGATATGTTCCCCGCAGACTTGCGGGGTATGCTACCTAATTATGACCTTGATTTCAGGATTGATTTAGACCCAAGGACTCGTCCTACGTCTATCCCACCTTATGAGATGGAGCCAGCAGAACTCAGGAAATTAAAAGAGTAGTTGCAAGATCTTCTGAGTAAGGGGTTTATTCGCCCGAGTGCCTCTCCGTGGGGTGCTCCTGTGTTGTTTTTTAAGACGAAGGATGGGTCTATCCGCATGTGTATTGATTACCGTCAACTGAATAAAGTAACTGCCCGAAACAAGTATTCCATTCCCCGTATTGATGACTTATTTGATCAGTTACAAGTAACTTCCGTGTTCTCGAAAATTGACTTAAGGTCAGGGTGTCATCAATTGAAGATTCGAGCAGAGGATGTCCCTAAAACAACTTTTCGGACTAGGTATGGACACAATGAGTTCTTGGTTATGTCGTTCGGGCTTACTAATGCCCCAGCCGCATTCATGGATTTGATGAACAGTGTGTTTAAGCCCTTTTTAGACTCTTTCGTAATAGTGTTCATTGATGATATCCTGGTGTACTCTAGCAGTGTCACACCCTAACCTTGGTAGGGCATGATGGGCCCCCGACCCTTATTTAGGGCCGAGCGAACCCGCTGACTCTTACTACACACATAATCTCTTTGGACTCTTAAATCAAATAAAAATGAAATACATAGTAAAGGCTTACAGAAACATTCCTTTCGTCGTTCTCAAGTCAAGTAAAATGTGTAATCATATGGAATTTGTAACATAACGCAAAATGGTACATCGGCTTGCAGAGCCGCTTACAAGACTGACGACTCACACACGTGACTCTGTCTGCAAAGTCTCTAACATCAATCAAGATACCATAATCATAAATACTCTGACTCGGCAACACTCCAGAAGGAAATGGAGCTCGCCAATCCAGCTGGGTCATCTTCTAGCAATGTCCTCTACTCGTTTGTATACACCTGCGTGGCATGAAACGCAGCCCCCGAAGAAAGGAGGTCAGTACGGAATATGTAGTGAACATGTAAGACATGAAATGTAGTAAAGAGGACTATAACAAAAACAGAGATTTACCTGAAACAAGTATGACTTTTAAAAACATCAATACACTTGCCTTTTTAAATGAAAATCATGCATATCAACATCATATATCATATATACATATAACGTATCTCGGCCCTCTAGTGAGGGACTCGGTGGATAAAATCATGACATGTCCATATCATATATCATATATATATAACGTATCCCGGCCCTCTAGTGAGGGACTCGGTGGATAGAGTCATCATGTGCCATCCTGGCTGCCACCCCTGTATCATCATATCATTATGTACATATGACGTATCCCGGTCCTCTAGTGAGGGACTCGGTGAACAATGCAGTGGAGTACGCACGAGAACGTATCCTGGCCCGGGACTCAGTGGAAGATACATTGAGGCATCCACGAGCAGAGTAGTGAGAAACTATATGCATGTAAATTAATTCTTAAGACTCGATAGATAAGTACACTAATCGACACTAGAAGGATCATAAACACGTTTCGGGTCAATCCGAGTTAGCATACGAAAGTTATCGACATTATTATTTACAGAAACCTCTACGAACGTTTCCAAGCAATCCAAGACCGCCTATGAAAGTTAGGGACATAAATCCTTATAAAACTCTTTTAAGAACATGAACTCTTTATGCTTTGCTCGTTATTCAATCATACAATAAGCTTGACTATATTAAGTATGCTCATGTCAAGAAGTGAATAAGAGTCGTAAACAAGCTCGGAATTAAAGAATAGAGTTACCCCAAGATGGGTGTCATACCTTACTTAGTTCTAGGACATGCCAAAAGAAAGACAGGGTAAGCCTTACATACCTGGAAGATGATTCTCGACTTTCAACTTACTTCCCGTCTTGCAACTCGCGTAAGAATTATTCGTAGCCTCGTACTCTACATATGGAATCATTCATAATATCATTAGGATCATCGTCGTACGTTCGTCTCGAAACTTTAATTAAAACCCTTTTAAATTCTGCAAAAATTCGGGCAGCATTTCCCCTGTTTATATGCCTAGCCCGAGATTCCAATTCAACAACCAACTGTCACGACCCAACTCCGTGGGCCGCGACCAGTGCCCTAGCTGGGCACCTATACGTACCCGATACCCAATTTAGCATATTATCAAAATAATGTAATATAATAGCAACATTAGTGGATGCTACAGAATTTAGCAGAAAAGCAGACTTGGCACACAGAAGCCGATAAGGCTGCCATAAAACCAAAACATCCCAAACATATGTACAGAACCCACACAGATGTATCCACAGACCTCTACAGAACATATCATAATCATAAGACGGGACAGGGCCCCGTCATACCCAGAACAATATACCTATCCAGATAACAGTGACAGACTGTACCAAAAGATGGGCTCTGAAGAAGAGAGCGCCCCAAAATAGCAGAAACGGGATCCTAAACGTGTGGATCAGCAAACCTGTCGTCTGTACCTGCGCGGCATGAAAACGCAGCCCCCGAAGAAAGGGGGTCAGTATGAAATATGTACTGAATATGTAAAGCGGAATCACAGAAGTCAAATCATAATGGTTACAGAAAATGAGTACAGAATCTAGAGTGTCAAATGCATATTTCCAAAACAGACAGAATGCGTACAGAAACATATGTCATATCATATCATATCCGGTCCCTGCCACGAGACTCGGCAGACAGAATGTGGCCACCCTCCCGACGCTGGTGCCACTATACAGAGGAATCAGAAAAAGGGGCGTGGCCCCGTATCATATAATGTCATATCAAAATGGCCATAACAGATCAGAATAGAATAGGCGGACATGGCACATCATACTCCACAGACCCATGTACGCGTATACCTGCCCCCTCACATCGGGACGCGGCGAACAATGCAGAGAATTACGCTTGACAACATATCCTGGCCCGGGCTCAGTGTGGGAAACATTGGGACATCCACGAATGGA
This sequence comes from Lycium barbarum, assembly GCF_019175385.1. Taxonomy (NCBI): domain Eukaryota; kingdom Viridiplantae; phylum Streptophyta; class Magnoliopsida; order Solanales; family Solanaceae; genus Lycium; species Lycium barbarum. The sequence continues at coordinate 98,488,930 of NC_083337.1, read as the reverse complement.
GTAGTGAGAGACTAATGCAATTTAAAAATATAATAAATGTTTTCAAAGACTCCATGAAGCGTATCAAAGACAAACAAATCCAATGGGGTCGGACGGAATCATAATAAATGTATTTCGGATATCATAACAAATTACATAAGTATAACTTTCCCGAAGTCATTCCGAGTGTCAAAATAATTTATAATATTTAACAGAATATTTAAAATAATATTCGTTAAGCGATTAGTAGGGTAATTAAAACATTTCTTTCAAAAATCGCTTAAAAAGGAAGCTTTAACACATTAGGGGCAAAAACGTAAATAGTGGGCCCGCCTCAGAACAAATAAGGTGGTGGGCTCAAATTGTGCCCTCTAAACATATAATATCATCTACGAAGGTTATACAGACATTCTATGACTTTCTGAGTAACTTAGAGCACAATTGCATAATTTCAGAAAAAGCGTATCAAAATGGTTCAATTCTACTGAAGGAAAAACTAAAATTTTGTCTTGCGGATTCCGAGGGCCAAGAGGTCCTTCGAGGCCCGGATCCGACCCTAATACACTAAGGGCATGCCAAGGGAAGAATTGGGTTTGCTTTACATACCTTTCACGCTCCTTAAGCCTTTCCAAACTCACTTCCCGTTTCGTCGAAAAACTGCAATTGGTCAAGTTTACCAATTGTAAGCTATGAATACCAAAGTTTCAACTTAATGCATATTTGGCTATCGAAATTTCGGCAGCACTTCCCCTATACATATAGCACCCCGAGAATTCAACTCGGCTAGAAATCATCAACAACAACCCAAACGACAACATCAATATCAACAATGAACATTAAAAACATAAATATCCTTCAACTAGTCATTTTTCTCACAAGTTGACATAATCTTCAATTCAACCCAACTTTCAACTAAGATCAATAATTTCACATTCAACAACAATCATGATCATCACCATATAGTTCTAGAAACATTTCATATCGTTTTCCTCAAGATATACACTCGATATACATAATATACAACTTTCCGCCAAAGTCATAACTTATGCAAAACATCAAATCTTTGGCATACAACTTCATAACAAGTTTCCAACTTCCAAATTCATCAATGATCATCACTATTAGCAACCAAACAACTTCATTTCCTTAATGTCGGAAAATCATACTAAAACGACATAAGTTTCTACATTCCAATTCAATACAAACTTATATCATTCTAACTTCATTTATATTACAAACATCACAACAACACTTTAACACACTAAACAACTCAATTCCTTTCTATCCCAAACCATATACACCCTACGGCCATATGCCTATTTTTTCCAATATCAACTAAATTCATCCAACTTTCAATTCCCATATGCATTTCATCACAATCACAACTAGAATATAACATAAATTCAACACATTGTGGCTATATAATTGTGCATACCCACGGCTACACACCTACAACACACACCCACTTTGCAAACTTCCATTTTTCCATACAATCAACACATTTCTATATACTACAACACAATCAAAACTTCATAACACAATAAAAAGGTAGAAATTCTTACCTTTTCTTCAAGTCTTCTTCACTTGGAGATGTTATCACTTTGGTGATTCTAATGCTCCCCACTCCAATCCAACTATACCAAGTTACAAAGGAACCTTAACTTAGTAGGAAAACCACAAAAGAAAAATTTTAGGAGCAAGATTTTTGGTGGTGAATTTTTGCACCTCAAACCCGAAATGGTCTTCTTTTTTTGCTCTTGTTTTGCTCTTCTTTCTCTTCTAAGTCTCTTGAACCTTCTAAGGGATATTGATCCCTTTATAATTAATTAGCACATGGAAATACTCATTAAAGCCACGGGTTGGGCCTCACTTGGCCGGCCACCCCTTAAACATTGGGCCTAAATTTTTTTTTTTTTTGGGCCAACTCGGTTGGTCCCGAGTTGGGCCTAGCCCACTGACCTTTCGACCTTAAAACGTTCATAACTCCTTGTACCGACGTTACCTGGGAACCCACGGCCTATGGATCGAAAGCTAATTCAATTATCTACAACTTCTATTTCAAGGTATTTTCGAAATTCCAAACTTATAATACAGTTTTTGCCCCCCAAAGTCAGGTCACCCGAAAACGTTTTCTTAAAAATATTTGTTTGGAGGGTTTCCACTTTGATTTGGTCCAAGGGTACTTCATGAGTTGTGTTTAACTTTACATATGTGATTCATATGACTTTTCAGATGTTCCAAAAAAAATCTCGGTGTGTGGGCCCCAACCCAGCAGATACTCCGAGGTTCAAAAATACGGGATATAACATCCTCCCCCCCTTTAGAACATTCGTCCTCGAATGTTAAATTAATCTTATAGGGTCTGAAAATGATTCGGGGGAGTTTCTTTTTATGGTCAGCACATATGTTACACATTCATTATTGAATATAATTAAGCAAGGATTTTAGATTACCTGTGGGCATAGGGAACAAATGGGGATATTTCTTCTTCATTTCCTCTTCGGCCTCCCATGTCATTTCCTCCCTATTATCGTTCCGCCACAGTACCTTAACAGAGGCTACATCTTTATTCCGAAGCCTCCTTGCCTGACGATCCAAAATAGATACGGGCTGCTCCTCGTACGATAGTTGCTCCGTCACCTGAATATCATCAGCAGGAAATATTCTGGAAGGGTCACCGACGCATTTACGAAGCATAGAGACGTGAAATACCGGATGTACTGCTTCCAAATCAGATGGCAAATCTAGCTCATAGGCGACATTTCCAGCTTTCCGAACAATCTGATAAGGCCCAATATAACACGGACTGAGCTTACCCTTTCTGCCGAACCGCATCACGCCTTTCATAGGCGATACCTTCAGAAATACCCAATCGCCTACCTGAAACTCCAACGGTCGACGCCGTTTATCCGCGTATGATTTCTGTCGACTCTGGGCTGCCAACAGTCGCTCTCGAATAAGTTTCACCTTGTCCACGGCCTGCTGGACCATATCTGGGCCAATCAACTCTGTCTCGCCAATATCAAACCAGCCAATCGGCGATCTGCACTTCCTGCCATATAAAGCCTCGTACGGAGCCATCTGGATGCTGGAATGGTAACTGTTATTATATGCAAACTCAATCAACGGTAGGTGATCATCCCAGCTGCCTCTGAAATCAATAACGTAGGCCCGCAACATATCCCCCAGCGTCTGTATAGTGCGCTCGGCCTGCCCGTCGCTCTGAGGATGAAATGCGGTGCTCAGACTCACCTGAGTCCCTAGTCCCTCCTGAAAAGATCTCCAGAAATGCGCCGTAAACTGGGCGCCTCTGTCAGAAATAATATATATAGAAACTCCGTGAAGCTTCACAATCTCCTTAATATAGAGCCTGGCATAATCCTCGGTGGAATAGGTAGTCCTGACGGGAAGAAAATGGGCTGATTTCGTCAGCCTATCAACGACGACCCAGATGGAATCATACTTCCGTAGAGTGCGAGGCAAACCTGTAATGAAGTCCATATTAATAACCTCCCACTTCCAAGTCGGGATTTCCATCTCCTGCAACAGTCCACCCGGCTTCTGATGCTCAATCTTGACCTGCTGACAATTAGGGCACTGGGCGACGAACTCTGCAACATCCTGCTTCATACCGTCCCACCAGTATAAGCATCGGAGATCATGGTACATCTTCGTAGACCCAGGATGGACCGAGTAGCGAGCATAATGTGCCTCGCTCATGACCTGCTACCGAAGGCCTGCAATATCAGGTACACACAACCTGCCTCTGTATAACATAGTGCCGTCCGGTGAAAACTCGAACGAAGTCCTCTCCTTATCATAGGCTGTGTCCCTGTACCGAGCTAAGACAGGATCCTCGAACTGATGCCGCTTAATATCGTCCCTGATGGATGACTCAGAAACCCCTCGAACAGAAATCTGGGTATCTCCAGAATCGGCCAGACGAACCCCGAGACTAGCCAACTGCTGAACATCACGGGCTATCTCTCTCCTGTTTGGCTGTAAATCGGCTAAACTGCCCATAGACTTCCGACTGAGCGCGTCTGCAACAACATTAGCCTTGCCCGGATGATACAGAATATCTACATCATAATCTTTCAGAAGCTCCAGCCACCTCCGCTGCCGCAAATTAAGCTCTCTCTGTCTGAAAATATACTGGAGACTCTTATGATCAGTATAGATATCCACATGAACGCCATATAAATAGTGTCTCCATATCTTCAGAGCATGAATCACCGCTGCGAGCTCCAGATCGTGGGTAGGATAATTCTTCTCATGCTTTTTGAGCTGCCGGGAAGCATACGCTATAACTCTGCCGTGCTGCATCAATACACAGCCTAACCCCATACCAGCAGCGTCACAAAAAATAACATACCCGTCCGGTCCCTCTGGAAGAGTCAGAACTGGGGCTGTAGTCAGCTTCTCCTTCAGCAACTGGAATCTCCGTTCACAAGCGTCAGACCACTGGAACTTAGCTCCCTTCTGAGTCAGCCTTGTCAAAGGCGCTGAAATCGAAGCAAACTTCTCCACAAACCTCCTGTAATAACCTGCTAACCCCAGGAAACTGCGTACCTCTGTGGGCGTCGTAGGTCTGGGCCAATTCTTCACGGCCTCAATCTTCTGTGTGTCCACCCGGACACCATCAGCTGCAATAACATGCCCCAAGAAAGCCACTGAAGACAGCCAGAACTCACACTTAGAAAATTTCGCATATAACTTCTGATGCCGGAGTACCCCTAATACCGATCTCAGGTGATCTGCGTGCTCTGCCTCCGACCGAGAATAAACCAGGATATCATCAATGAATACAATCACGAACATATCCAAGAATGTCCTGAATACCCGGTTCATTAAATCCATGAATACTGCGGGGGCATTAGTAAGCCCAAAAGACATAACCCTAAACTCATAATGCCCATATCGGGTCCGGAAAGCTGTCTTAGGGATATCAGCCTCTCGTACTCGCACCTGGTGGTAACCGGATCGAAGATCTACCTTCGAAAAACACTTAGCGCCCTGCAGCTGATCAAACAAATCATCAATCCTGGGGAGGGGGTATTTATTCTTTATAGTTACCTTATTCAGCTGCCGATAATCAATACACATACGCAGCGACCCGACTTTCTTACGCACAAATAATACCGGGGCTCCCCAAGGCGAAGTACTGGGTCTGATGAAGCCCTTATCCAACAAATCTTTCAGCTGCTCCTTCAACTCCTTTAACTCTGCAGGCGCCATTCTATACGGAGGAATAGAGATAGGCTGAGTGTCTGGGAGTAAGTCAATAGAGAAGTCTATCTCCCGCTCTGGAGGAAGACCTGGAAGCTCGTCGGGAAAAACATCTGGAAACTCATTAATCACGGGGACTGACTGAAGTGTCGGCGTCTCGGCGTCCAAGTCTTGCACCCGAACCAGATGATAGATATAACCCTTTCTGATCATTTTCTTTGCCTTAAGGTATGAAATAAACTTACCTTTCAGCGATGCTGTATTACCAGCCCAATTTATAACTGGCTCCCCGGGAAACTGGAAGCGAACTACCTTATTCTGGCAGTCAACATTAGCGTAACAGGAAGCTAGCCAATCCATACCCATAATAACATCAAATTCAGTCATATCTAACTCTACCAGATCTGCCTTAGTGTCACGGTTACAAACGATCACAGAACAGTCTTTATAAACCTGTTTCGCTACAACAAAATCCCCTATCGGCGTGGCTACCTCAAATGGCTCTATAGGTTCAGACATAATACCAATTTTACCGACAACAAGGGGTGAAATATATGATAAAGTCGAACCTGGATCAATTAATGCATACACAGACCGAGAGAAGACCAATAAAGTACCTGTAACGACATTAGGAGATGCCTCCTGATCCTGGCGGCTGGCCAAAGCATAAATGCGGTTCGAAGGACCGCTAATACCAGAAGCTCCACCACGGCCTCTGCCGCGACCTGCTGGTGCTGGAAAACCCTGCCCCGTAGGGCGCATAGCCACTGACGACGATGAAGACCAAGCGGCTGATCCGGTAGGCTGCGCTACACCACCCGAACTACCCTTATACGGGCAATCTCTCACAGAATGGCCCTGACGGCCACAAGAAAAGAATGCACCGGTGGCTCTGTAGCACTCTCCCGTATGGTATCTGCCGCAAAAAGAACACTGAACCCTGGGTGGCCTCATCTGACCAGAACCCCTATCTGTCCGCGAACCTGAAGCCCTGGAGCTCTGGCCTGCTCCTGAATACCCTGGGCTATCGAACCTGCGACCTGTAGGCTGGGGAGGCGCGCTCTGCGCTGGCTGAGATGAAAATCTGCTAGGCTGCTGCGGCTGTTGGGGCTGTCTGCCCCGAAAATCTCCAGATGACCTGGCCCTCTTGGGCTGTCTCCGATCCTGGCCCCTGTCAGGCTGGTGTCCTCCTCTGCCCCGATCCTCCATACCCTGGGCATGGGCCTGGATACGGGTAATGTCCATACCAGGCTGAGCAGCCAACACTAAGCAGCTATCAACAAAATACCGATCCAGCCCCATAATATATCTGTGCATCCGGTCCGCCATAGTAGCCACCACAGTAGGTGCATATCGGGCCAAGGAATCAAACTCCAAACTGTAGTCCCGGATACTGCGGCCCTTCTGCCTCAATAATAAGAATCTATCAGATCTGGCTCGTCGCAACTCTGGGGGCAGAAAATGTCCAAGAAATGCCTGAGAAAAATCACCCTAAGCTGCTGGAGGAGCACCGTCCCCCCTGGATAGCCCCCATGACTCGTACCAGTTTGCCGCCACATCATATAACCGGTACGAAGCTAACGCGACTGACTCTGTCTCGGAAGCATTAATCAAATCTAGAGTGCGTCGCATCTTCCTGATAAACTCCTCAGGATCCTCCTCGGGCTTTGTCCCGAAGAACTCTGGAGGGTTACAAGTCAAAAACTCACGGGCTCTCGAACTATCACGCCTGACTGCCCGGTCACCTCCCAGTCCATGCCCCTGAACCTGCCCTGCCACAAGTCTCGTCAGCAACTGGACTGCCTCCCTCATAGACTGATCCTCAGTGCCTGGCCGTGGAGCTGGAGGCTCAGGTACTGGAACTGCGGGAGCTGGCGGTGGAGCCGCCCCCCGATCTGCGGCTGCGGCCTCCCCAATCTCCTCCACGAGTGGCGGTGTAGACGAACCCTCTGTCTGGGGAAAAGTCCCCGGAGCAATATGTGCCTGGGCCCTGGTAATCCTCTGGACCCGGCTAGTCTCTCCCAAGGCTGCTGACTTGGCCTTTTGGGCCGCGGTTGCCTTTTTTGGAGGCATATCTGCAAATATAGCCACTCGTTAGGGAGGGGTCATCCTGATAACACAGCTCTATCGCACGATCTAAGACAGAAAGAAGGGCAGTATCCTAAATGCCCTGTAGCCTCCTGTTTATAGGCGTGGTGCACAACACACCGATAAACAAGACTCTACTAGACACGGTCTGTGGACATTCCGAGGACGAACTGCTCTGATACCACTTTTGTCACGACCCAACTCCGTGGGCCGCGACCAGTGCCCTAGCTGGGCACCTATACGTACCCGATACCCAATTTAGCATATTATCAAAATAATGTAATATAATAGCAACATTAGTGGATGCTACAGAATTTAGCAGAAAAGCAGACTTGGCACACAGAAGCCGATAAGGCTGCCATAAAACCAAAACATCCCAAACATATGTACAGAACCCACACAGATGTATCCACAGACCTCTACAGAACATATCATAATCATAAGACGGGACAGGGCCCCGTCATACCCAGAACAATATACATATCCAGATAACAGTGACAGACTGTACCAAAAGATGGGCTCTGAAGAAGAGAGCGCCCCAAAATAGCAGAAACGGGATCCTAAACGTGTGGATCAGCAAACCTGTCGTCTGTACCTGCGCGGCATGAAAATGCAGCCCCCGAAGAAAGGGGGTCAGTACGAAATATGTACTGAATATGTAAAGCGGAATCACAGAAGTCAAATCATAATGGTTACAGAAAATGAGTACAGAATCCAGAGTGTCAAATGCATATTTCCAAAACAGACAGAATGCGTACAGAAACATATGTCATATCATATCATATCCGGTCCCTGCCACGAGACTCGGCAGACAGAATGTGGCCACCCTCCCGACGCTGGTGCCACTATACAGAGGAATCAGAAAAAGGGGCGTGGCCCCGTATCATATAATGTCATATCAAAATGGCCATAACAGATCAGAACAGAATAGGCGGACATGGCACATCATACTTCACAGACCCATGTACGCGTATACCTGCCCCCTCACATCGGGACGCGGCGAACAATGCAGAGAATTACGCTTGACAACATATCCTGGCCCGGGCTCAGTGTGGGAAACATTGGGACATCCACGAATGGAGTAGTGAGAGACTAATGCAATTTAAAAATATAATAAATGTTTTCAAAGACTCGATGAAGCGTATCAAAGACAAACAAATCCAATGGGGTCGGACGGAATCATAATAAATGTATTTCGGATAGCATAATAAATTACATAAGTATAACTTTCCCGAAGTCATTCCGAGTGTCAAAATAATTTATAATATTTAACAGAATATTTAAAATAATATTCGTTAAGCGATTAGTAGGGTAATTAAAACATTTCTTTCAAAAATCGCTTAAAAAGGAAGCTTTAACACATTAGGGGCAAAAACGTAAATAGTGGGCCCGCCTCAGAACAAATAAGGTGGCGGGCTCAAATTGTGCCCTCTAAACATATAATATCATCTACGAAGGTTATACAGACATTCTATGACTTTCTGAGTAACTTAGAGCACAATTGCATAATTTCAGAAAAAGCGTATCAAAATGGTTCAATTCTACTGAAGGAAAAACTAAAATTTTGTCTTGCGGATTCCGAGGGCCAAGAGGTCCTTCGAGGCCCGGATCCGACCCTAATACACTAAGGGCATGCCAAGGGAAGAATTGGGTTTGCTTTACATACCTTTCATGCTCCTTAAGTCTTTCCAAACTCACTTCCCGTTTCGTCGAAAAACTGCAATTGGTCAAGTTTACCAATTGTAAGCTATGAATACCAAAGTTTCAACTTAATGCATATTTGGCTACCGAAATTTCGGTAGCACTTCCCCTATACATATAGCACCCCGAGAATTCAACTCGGCTAGAAATCATCAACAACAACCCAAACGACAACATCAATATCAACAATGAACATTAAAAACATAAATATCCTTCAACTAGTCATTTTTCTCACAAGTTGACATAATCTTCAATTCAACCCAACTTTCAACTAAGATCAATAATTTCACATTCAACAACAATCATGATCATCACCATATAGTTCTAGAAACATTTCATATCGTTTTCCTCAAGATATACACTCGATATACATAATATACAACTTTCCGCCAAAGTCATAACTTATGCAAAACATCAAATCTTTGGCATACAACTTCATAACAAGTTTCCAACTTCCAAATTCATCAATGATCATCACTATTAGCAACCAAACAACTTCATTTCCTTAATGTCGGAAAATCATACTAAAACGACATAAGTTTCTACATTCCAATTCAATACAAACTTATATCATTCTAACTTCATTTACATTACAAACATCACAACAACACTTTAACACACTAAACAACTCAATTCCTTTCTATCCCAAACCATATACACCCTACGGCCATATGCCTATTTTTTCCAATATCAACTAAATTCATCCAACTTTCAATTCCAATATGCATTTCATCACAATCACAACTAGAATATAACATAAATTCAACACATTGTGGCTATATAATTGTGCATACCCACGGCTACACACCTACAACACACACCCACTTTGCAAACTTCCATTTTTCCATACAATCAACACATTTCTATATACTACAACACAATCAAAACTTCATAACACAATAAAAAGGTAGAAATTCTTACCTTTTCTTCAAGTCTTCTTCACTTGACTCAAAAATAAGTACCGTTTCAGTGGTCTGACGAATGAGAAGGGTTTTCCAAAGCTCAAGACATTGTTGACTAAAACGCCTATTCTAGCATTGCCCATGGAGGGAAAGGATTTTGTTATTTATTGTGATGCTTACGTTCTGGTTTGGGTGCTATTTTGATGCAGGAAAAGAAGGTGATTGCTTATGCTTATCGGCAGTTGAAAGTGCATGAGAAGAACTATCCTACTCGTAATCTAGAGTCGGCAGCAGTGGTATTTGTGTTGAAAATCTGGAGGCACTACTTGTATGGTGTCCATTGTGAGGTGTACACAGACCATCACAGTTTGCAGCATGTGTTCACTCAGAGGGATCTGAACTCTAGGCAGTGGAGGTGGATGGAACTGCTGAAAAATGATGACATCACCATTCTATATCATCCTGCTAAGGAAAATGTAGTGGCTGACGCGTTGAGTAGGAAGTCGGCAAGTATGGGAAGTCTGGCTCGTTTGATTTCTTTGGAACGTCTGTTAGCTTGAGAGGTTCAAACTCTTGCTAACAGTTTTATGAGGCTGGAGATTTCTAGCATAGGCTGGATGTTGGCTTGTGTTGAGGCTCGGTCATTATTTCTAGAACTGATCAAGGCTAAGTTTGCTGGGTTACTGTTGATGGTTGACTAAGTTTGCCTACTTTATTCCGGTGAAGACAACTTATGATGCAGAGAAATTGCCTAAAGTCTACATTCGAGAAGTTCTTAGGCTTCATGGGGTTCCTATCTCCATTGTGTCCGACAGGGGCACAACGTTCACATCCAGGTTTTGGGAGTGTTTGCATGAGGAGTTGGGTACAAAGTTGGATCTTAGCACAACTTTCCACCCTCAGACTGACGTGCAGTCTGAGCGGACTATTCATGTTCTTGAAGATATGCTTCGTGCTTATGTGATAGACCTTGGTGGGAATTGGGATCAAGTCTTGCCTCTGGCCAAATTTGCATACAATAATAGCTACCACTCGAGGATTGATGTGGCCCCATTTGAGGCATTGTATGGAAGGAGGTGTAGGTCTCCTATTGGATAGTTTGATGCATTCGAGGTGAGACCTTGGGGTACCTATCTTCAGAGCGAGTCCCTAGAGAAGGTGAAGGTGATTCAAGCGAAGCTTCTGGCAGCGCATAGTAGGCAGAAGGAGTATGCAGACCGCAATGTCTGAGATCTTGAGTTTGAAGAGGGAGAGCAACTATTATTGAAGGTCTCACCCATGAAGTGTGTGATGAGGTTTGGGAAGAAGGGCAAGCTTATCCTGAGGTACATTGATCCGTTTGAAATCCTCAAGCGTGTGGGGGAGGTGTCTTACAAGTTGTCTTTACCTCCGGGTCTATCAGGCGTTCATCCGGTATTTCATGTTTCGATATTGAAGAGGTACCACGGTGATGGTTCATACATAATCCGTTGGGATTTGGTTTTGTTAGATGACAAATTGACACATGAGGAAGAGCCTATTGCAATATTAGATAGGGATGTTCACAAGCTGAGGTCCAAGGAAATAGCCTCCGCGAAAGTTCAGTGGAAGAATCGTCCAGTGGAGGAAGCTACTTGGGAAACATAATTTGATATGCGTAACAAGTATCCTCAGCTTTTCGCCGAGTCAGGTAACTTCTCCCTAGATTTCTCAGCTTTGTCCATTCGGGGACGAATGGTATTTTAATTGGTATCTGGTGTAACGAGACTTCTGGTCGTTAAGGGAAAGGTAGGATCACCCCATAAAATATAACCTTTCCAAGGGTACAATGATCTAGTTGAAACTCTATTATGTAAGCTTAAGAGGTGAAATTTGAATTGTTTGTGATTGTTGTTTGATATTAGTTGAGTCCGTCGGGGGTGACGTAGGAAATTAGAACTCCGTTGGGAATTCCGAGGCCATAGGTTGATTCGTATGATGTTTTTATGTCTATGTGCATGGTTTGTTTGTGGTTGTGAAGCCTTAGATGAAATATTGAGTGGAGGGGGGAAAACTGAGAAAAAAGTGGAGCTCACTGCCCAAATGGCACCGCTGTGGTGGTGGGAGTACCGCTACAGCGGTACTACTGTAGTGGTGGATCCATCGCCGCCAGCGGTCAGCCATTTTTCCTTTGGCCGCTGTGGCGGGCGATGCCTCCATAGCGGTGGATGGACCGCCATAGCAGTGAGCCGAACTTTCTTGGTCCGCTATAGCGTGCACTTGGGCTCTATAGCGGGAACGCTGCAGCGGTAAAACGACCAGTATAGCGGTCAATGGAAACCAGTAACTCGATTTTAAAAGACATAGTATCACATTCTTTATTCATAACATACCAACACAGTTCCCCACAAGAACCTAGGGTGAAATTCCAAGCTAGGGCAAGAAGAATCTTGAGAGGTAATTCTCATCTATCCCTTTCAATCATTCTGTTTCGTGTTCTTGTCATCCCTTTTATGGGTCTTCCATGGTGAAATTAGTATTAGCAGCCCTAGGAATTAATAAACCTTCTATACTTGATGGGTTATGATGGTTGTCACAAATTTATCATCTAATGGCTTGGGTTAACTCTTCTTAATCATGAATTGCACCCTTAGAGTCATGAACCAAGTAAATTGAGACCTAGGGTTCTATAAAAATGGTAGCTTGACCATAAAAACTGCTTGTAGTAGGAATGTTGATGTAATGTTGTTATAATTTGATGATTTATGATTACTAAGGCCCTTGTTAGGTTGCTTTGTGCGTAGGAAATCATTCACCCATTGTAATGGGGGTAAAGAGAAGGGTATTCTTTACTTGGAAATTGTGACTGGAGTATTTGTGACTCATGGAGCCTTCTATTTCTTGACTTTGAGCGTTTCGAGGCTTGATGAAGGGAAAAACTGTAGCAGAGTGACTTGTATTGTTTCCAGCTCTACGTTTTAGGTAGGTTACAGTCTACTTGAGTTAGACTTTGATTAATTGATGGTATATGTTGTGAATTCTATAGGAGAAAGCATGTTTAGTCTTCATGTATGATATTGTGTGTTAGAACTCCTATATGTGATTGATTGAGTGACTGTGTAGGCTTCGTGCCCTGTTCATGTGTGTTAAATCTACAGTGATATTGTGTGATGAGAAGTTAATATGATCTTCTAGATGGACTTGTGATATGAAATAATGATTTGAGCATTGATAATGAGAAGGTAAGAATAACTGTCATGTAAAGTCATGTAAAGAGTTATGGAAAGGGACAAATGTGACCTATATTATGGGGTCGTGGTCCGAGGTTCGTCCCGAAAATGAGAGGTACATTGATATGGCCAACGTTCGAGGTTCGTTCCGGAGTGGAGGTTTATACTCGGGGCCGATGAGTATTCGGAACGAGTGGTACATGGACACCATGGGTCTCCTGCTGGTCATGACTACTGAGCAATGACATCAGTTAGCATGTATGTACAATGAGTATGGTTATTGTCGTAGACTTATTCCATTTGTGGTTCCCGTTGACCTGACTGCTTGATATATGGGTGACTTGAGTGTTGATTATCCGTGTTTGACTTATTGTGGTTTATTTATTTCATGTCTATTGGCTGGCTGTTTATTCTATTGATTTATGAGATATGCATGATACTAATCTTAGTCGGCCTATGATATCTACTGGTACAGAGTGTTTGTACTGATAATACCTTGCAACATTCTTTTGAGTGCAGATTGTGATACAGAGACTGCTACCCGCCCTCACATCTAGCGTTGAGGACGTTGCTGATAGATTTAAGGTGAGCTTCTATCCATGCTAGGTCGCGCGAAGATCTTCCTCTTGTGATGTCTATTTTCTATTCTCGACATTATGGTTATTTGTTAGACAGATTTCATTCCTTAAACATGTTTTTGGATTAGAGTCCTTGTACGGTGATTTTCGAATTTTGGGAAATGGTAATAGTTAGGACTTTGCATTTACTTCAGTATTTTTATGGCATGACTTATTTGATCTTCTTATGCCTGAATGAGTAACAGCTGGTTAATTTGGTTAATTTAATAACGAATTTGAATGAATAGATGACTTATGTGTTGGCTCGCTCACTATGATTTAGTTAGGTGCCAGTCATGGCGGGGTGGGTCGTGACATTAATATTCCTCAATATTCCTAGGAAACTATTAAATAAAAGTTCTACACTAATTTAATAGCCAATAAAGGCCTTCCTAATTTAAAGGCCCACATGTCGGGATTTTATAAAAGACATATGAAGAGATATATGGGTAGTACATGTGAAGTTGAGCAAGTCCTAAGAAGGACCCATAAGCCAAATATGGACATAAGCCCTCCAAAAGGACGATTTAAGGAAACGTTTTCGGATGATCTGACTTGGAGGGGTGAAAACGGCATTATAAGTTTGGAATTTGGGAACACTCCTAGAAATAAAAGTTGTAGATAATTGAAATAGCGTTCCAACCATTGGTCGTGGGTTCACAGGAAACATTGGGATAAGGATATATGGACGTTTTAAGGCAGAGGTCAGTGGACCAGGCCCAACCCGAGCCCAACCGGGTCAGGCCTATGATATCTACCGGTACAGAGTGTTTGTACTGATAATACCTTGCAACATTCTTTTGAGTGCAGATTGTGATACAGAGACTGCTACCCGCCCTCACATCTAGCGTTGAGGACATTGCTGATAGATTTAAGGTGAGCTTCTATCCATGCCAGGCCGCGCAAAGATCTTCCTCGTGTGATGTCTATTTTCTATTCTCGACATTATGGTTATTTGTTAGACATATTTCATTCCTTAAATCAATTTTGACCAAAATCTGAGCCCCGAATTCCGAAGCCCATGAAGAGAAAGGTGCCGTACGTCGTGTTGCCTTCAATTTGAGCTAAAAATCAACTAAGAACAAGAGGGTGGACGTGGTGACTGGACACTTGAGGTAAGATTAAGGTTCCTTTTCATTGTTAACAAGTTTATTCGGAGTTTTAACGGATTAGAACGGAAAGAATAGTGTGATAAATTCGTTTGTAGGTGTTGTTGAATTATGGATTTAGGCTTGAAGAGAAATTTGGATAAAAATATATGTATTTATTTTGTAGGATGTTGAAGATGTTGTTATCGATGTTGTTGGTATTAATTTCGGCTTCTTTACGGAAATAAAGTTATTAATTAGTCGTATCGCAAATTGGTTGGTGGAAAAATGGGAAAACAGTGTGTGGGCTGTTTTATGGCATATGTTGTGTTGGAAATGATGTTATTACTATTGGTATTGTTGTTGATGTTGTTGCTTATTGAATTGCAATTTCGGGCTAGGCATATAAACAGGGGAGATGCTGCCGAAATTTCGGCAGATTATAAACAAATTTATTTGAAGGACTAAGACAAACGTGTAATAATGAGTCTAATGATTGTGTAAATCCTCTTAAATGTAGGCTTGCGAGCTTGGACGAATAAGCGTAGCTAATAAGAAGTCAAACAGATAAGTAAGGCTAACCCTTCTTTCTCCTGGCATGTCTTAGATGTAAGTGATGAATGATATGAACTTTGGGGTAACTCTATTCATAGGTTCCGAATGTGATTCATGATTCTTGTGCCATTCATTCTATATGTACTCTATATGATTCCATTCATAGACGAGTAAGGTCTAAATGTTTCTTGAGAGGGTTTATTGATATTGTACTCCTATTCTTTTCCGAAGGGAACACCCATAAGGTGCTAGTTGAGTTGTGTATACGGTTTTACTAATGATTTCAAGGAAATTAGTTTTATACTAAAGGAAACATAAAGTTAGACTTTCAAAACCACTTCGAAGGGGGTGCGAGATTTTATTATTTAGACTTTCAAACCACCCCGAAGAGGGTGCGAGATTTTACTATTTAGATTTTCAAAACCACTCCGAAAAGGGTGCTAGATTTTACTATTTAGATTTTCAAAACCACTCCGAAAAGGGTGCGAGATTTTACTATTTAGACTTTCAAAACCACTCCGAAGGGGTGCGAGATTTTACTATTTCGACTTTCAAAACCACTCCGAAGGGGCCATCATTATTATTAAACCGGAAGCGGCTGCCCGAAGGGGCCATCATCATTGTTATTAAGCCAGAAGCGGCTGCCCGAAGGGGCCATCATTATTATTAAGCCGGAAGCGGCTGCCCGAAGGGGCCAGCATCACTATTATTAAGCTAGAAGCAGCTGGCCGAAGGGGCCATCGTTATTATTAATCCGGAAGTGGCTGGCCGAAGGGGCCATCATCATTATTATTAAGCCTGAAGCGGCTGCCCGAAGGGGACATCATCATTATTAAGCCAGAAGCGGCTGCCCGAAGGGGCCATCATCATTATTATTAAGCCGGAAGCGGCTGCCCGAAGGGGCCATCATCATTATTAAGCCGGAAGCGGCTGCCCGAAGGGGCCATCATCATTATTATTAAGCTGGAAGCGGATGCCCGAAGGGGCCATCATTATTATTAAGCCGGAAGCGGCTGCCCGAATGGGCCATCATCATTATTAAGCCGGAAGAGGCTGCCCGAAGGGGCTATCATTACTATGCCGGAAGCGGCCGTCCGAAGGGACCATTTTGTTAACATGTCGGAAGCGGCACGTGTGTTAGATTGCATTATCTACTTAAATAATGTGTATTATATTTCGCTATTTACTTAAAGAATGTTCGTTGGATTGCATTATTTACTTAAAGGTTGTTTTGAGACCTCGTGTATACATTTATGTTTCTTCTAGCGAAGGCTGCAGGTATTGAGTTTCATTGCGATTTCTTCTCTCGTAAATCAAGTTATGGTTATGATTTGGTACCAACTTACATACTCAATACATTGTCCGTACTGACGTCCTTTTGCCTGGAGACGCTGCGTTCATGCCCGCAACCCCATATTGTTTGGCAGGTTGAGTATACAACTAGGATGCTCTGACATCTGCTGGGATTGGCAAGTTCCACCTCATCCTGGAGCTGTGCTGAGTCATGTCTAGATATGCGTGATTACGGGTATGTTGGGGCCCTGTCCTGACTCATAATGTTCAGTTCACTTCTTACAGACTTCTGCAGACAGTGTCCTGTGGTATGTTTGTCGAGATGTCGACAAAATAATGTCAGGCGAATCATTTGTAGATTTTAAAAGAGTATGTATTTTAGATGATTTCAATTGGTTTAAAGTACTTAATTGATTGAAAGTCTTCATAATCATTATAAAGATAATGATCTCTAGTTGGAAAAGTTTCATGTTTTTAAAAGTTTTTTTTGAAATGACAGGTTTTGATAGAGCGAATGTCTAAGGGTTCGCTCGACTCTAATGAGAGTCGGGTGCCCGTCAACCCCTATCGGGACTGGGGTGTGACAAATTGGTATCAGAGCAGTTCGTCCTAGGGGTTGTCTACAAAGTCGTGTCCAGTAGAGTCCTGTTTATGGTGTGAAGCGCGCCACATTTATAAACAGGGGGCTACGGGGCATTTAGGGTTGTTACTCTTCTTTCACATCTAAGATCGTGCGATAGAGCCAAGTCATAGGAAATGAGATTCCTTATACTAACCTTTGATCTCAGCAGAAGCGCAGTATCGACGGGAGAAAGTGAGTGATGACATGGGAAGTCACATAGGTAAGTCATTTCGTTGAGGCTACGTTATCAGAATATATATATATATATATGATAATGGATCGGTTGACATAGAGGTAAGCCAGTGTAAGAACAAGTAGACGAATTGATTAAATGTATCTCTTGATGATGAGTTCAGTCATAAATTTTTGAACGGGACAAAGGTAAGCAATGGCACGAAAGATGTATGTCGGGTAAGGTAAGAATATTGCATGTATGATTGAGATGGAAAGCTAAAGAATGAAAAGGGACGGTAAACAAGAAGGTATAAAAGGTAGATCGCTAAAGGATCAGGTACATCTCGAGGTGTGATATATGAGGTAAGTTTTGATATCTTTGTTCTTTTACCGGAAATTGGGAGCCCTGTGTGGAATTATGCTGTTAGTTTACCGCAAGACAGGTTGAAAGTATTGCACAAAGAAAGCTATGCCGAAATTTTCATAAGATCCCCGAGAGATTAACATTCGAGGACGAATGTTTTTAAAAAGGGGGGAAGAATGTTACACCCCGGAAAGTTTGTGTCACCAAGACTGTCGGCGGCTTAGTACGAGCTCAAGGGAGAGCAGAGTTATACAAGAATTAGGGATGAAGATTGTATTATCTGCGTATAAGAGTTTTCATGTGACATTTGGAGATTGTATGGAATAAATCAGTTGACAAGTTACCTGATAATAGCCCTCGTAACCATAAGTTACGGTGGGGCCCACATGTCAGGATTTTATAAAAGACATATGAAGAGATATATGGGTAGTACATGTGAAGTTGAGCAAGTCCTAAGAAGGACCCATAAGCCAAATATGGACATAAGCCCTCCAAAAGGACAATTTAAGGAAACGTTTTCGGATGATCTGACTTGTAGGGGCGAAAACGGCATTATAAGTTTGGAATTTGGGAACACTCCCAGAAATAAAAGTTGTAGATAATTGAAATAGTGTTCCAACCATTGGTCGTGGGTTCACAGGAGACATCGGGATAAGGAGATATGGACGTTTTAAGGCAGAGGTCAGTGGACCTGGCCCAACCCGAGCCCAACCGGGTCAGGCCCATTACCCACACCTTGTTAAGTGAAATTTCAGCTTTATCTCCTCATTTATTATACCAAAACACCCAGAAAATTCTGTAGAAAAAGAGAGAGGAGAGCCTAGAGAGAAAAATCAATTTTGACCAAAATCTGAGCCCCGAATTCCGAAGCCCATGAAGAGAAAAGTGTCGTACGTCGCGTTGCCTTAAATTTGAGCTAAAAATCAACTAAGAAGAAGAGGGTGGACGTGGTGGCTGCACACTTGAGGTAAGATTAAGGTTCCTTTTCATTGTTAACAAGTTTATTCGGAGTTTTAACGGATTAGAACGAAAAGAATAGTGTGATAAATTCGTTTGTTGGTGTTGTCGAATTATGGATTTAGGCTTGAAGAGAAATTTGGATAAAAATATATGTATTTATTTTGTAGGATGTTGAAGATGTTGTTATCGATGTTGTTGGTATTAATTTCGGCTTCTTTACGGAAATAAAGTTATTAATTAGTCGTATCGCAAATTGGTTGGTGGAAAAATGGGAAAACAGTGTGTGGGCTGTTTTATGACATATGTTGTGTTGGAAATGCTGTTATTACTATTGGTATTGTTGTTGATGTTGTTGGTTATTGAATTTGAATTTTGGGCTAGGCATATAAACAGGGGAGATGCTGCCGAAATTTCGGCAGATTATAAATGAATTTATTTGAAAGACTAAGACAAACGTGTAATAATGAGTCTAATGATTGTGTAAATCCTCTTAAATGTAGGCTTGCGAGCTTGGACGAATAAGAGTAGCTAATAAGAAGTCAAACAGATAAGTAAGGCTAACCCTTCTTTCACCTGACATGTCTTAGATGTAAGTGATGAACGATATGAACTTTGGGGTAACTCTATTCATAGTTTCCGAATGTGATTCATGATTCTTGTTCCATTCATTCTATATGTACTCCATATGATTCCATTACTAGACGAGTAAGGTCTAAATGTTCTTTGTGAGGGTTTATTGATATTGTACTCCTATTCTGTTCCGAAGGGAACACCCATAAGGTGCCAGTTGAGTTGTGTATATGGTTTTACTAATGATTTCAAGGAAATTAGTTTTATACTAAAGGAAACATAAAGTTAGACTTTCAAAACCACTCCGAAGGGGGTGCGAGATTTTACTATTTAGACTTTCAAAACCACTCCGAAGGGGGTGCGAGATTTTACTATTTAGACTTTCAAAACCACTTCGAAGGGGGTGCGAGATTTTACTATTTAGACTTTCAAAACCACTCCGAAGGGGGTGCGAGATTTACTATTTAGACTTTAAAAACCAGCCCGAAGGGGCCATCATTAATATTAAGCCAGAAGCTGCTGCCCAAAGGAGCCATCATCATTATTATTAAGCCGGAAGCGGCTGCCCAAAGGGGCCATCATTATTATTAAGCCAGAAGCGGCTGCCCGAAGGGGCCATCATCATTATTATTAAGCCGGAAGCGGCTGCCCGAAGGGGCCATCATCATTATTAAGCCGGAAGCGGCCGCCCGAAGGGGCCATCATTATTATTAAGCCAGAAGCGCTTGCCCGAAGGGGCCATCATCATTATTATTAAGCAGGAAGCGGCTGCCCGAAGGGGCCATCATCATTATTAAGCCGGAAGCGGCTGCCCGAAGGGGCCATCATCATTATTAAGCCAGAAGCGGCTGCCCGAAGGGGCCATCATTATTATTATTAAGCCGGAAGCGACTACCCGAAGGGGCCATCATTATTATTAAGCCGGAAGCGGCTACCGGAAGGGGCCATCATCATTATTAAGCCAGAAGCGGCTGCCCGAAGGGGCCATCATCATTATTAAGCCAGAAGCGGCTACCCGAAGGGGCCATCATTACTATGCCGGAAGCGGCCGTCCGAAGGGACCATTCTGTTAACATGTCGGAAGCGGCACGTGTGTTAGATTGCATTATTTACTTAAAGAATGTGTGTTACATTGCATTATTTACTTAAAGAATGTTCGTTGGATTGCATTATTTACTTAAAGGTTGTTTTGAGACCTCGTGTATACATTTATGTTTCTTCCAGCGGAGGCTGCAGGTAGTGAGTTTGATTGCGATTCCTTCTCTCGTAAATCAAGTTATGGTTATGATTTGTTACCACCTTACATACTCAGTACATTGTCCGTACTGACGTCCTTTTGCCTGGGGACGCTGCGTTCATGCCCGCAGCCCCAGATTGTTTGGCAGGTTGAGTATACAACTAGGATGCTCTGACATCTGCTGGGATTGGCAAGTTCCACCTCATCTTGGAGCTGTGTTGAGTCATGTCTAGATATGCGTGATTATGGGTATATTGGGGCCCTGTCCTGACTCATAATGTTCAGTTCACTACTTAGAGACTTCTGCAGACAGTATCCTGTGGTATGTTTGTCGAGATGTCGACAAAATGATGTCAGGCGAATCATTTGTAGATTTTAAAAGATTATGTATTTTAGATGATTTCAATTGGTTTAAAGTACTTAATTGATTGAAAGTCTTCATAATCATTATAAAGACAATGATCTCTAGTTGGAAAAGTTTCATGTTTTTAAAAGTTTTTTTTGAAATGACATGTTTTGATGAGCGAATGTCTAAGGGTTCGCTCGACTCTGATGAGAGTCGGGTGCCCGTCATCCCCTATCGGGACTGAGGTAATATTAAGGTTCCTTTTCATTGTTAACAAGTTTATTCGGAGTTTTAACGGATTAGAACGGAAAGAATAGTGTGATAAATTCGTTTGTTGGTGTTGTCGAATTATGGATTTAGGCTTGAAGAGAAATTTGGATAAAAATATATGTATTTATTTTGTAGGATGTTGAATATGTTGTTATCGATGTTGTTGGTATTAATTTCGGCTTCTTTACGGAAATAAAGTTATTAATTAGTCGTATCGCAAATTGGTTGGTGGAGAAAATGGGAAAAAAGTGTGTGGGCTGTTTTATGTCATATGTTGTGTTGGAAATGATGTTATTACTATTGGTATTGTTGTTGATTTCGGGCTAGGCATATAAACAGGGGAGATGCTGCCGAAATTTCGGCAGATTATAAATGAATTTATTTGAAGGACTAAGACAAACGTGTAATAATGAGTCTAATGATTGTGTAATTCCTCTTAAATGTAGGCTTGCGAGCTTGGACGAATAACCGTAGCTAATAAGAAGTCAAACAGGTATGTAAGGCTAACCCTTCTTTCTCTTGGCATGTCTTTGATGTAAGTGATGAATGATATGATCTTTGGGGTAACTCTATTCATAGGTTCCGAATGTGATTCATGATTCTTGTGCCATTCATTCTATATGTACTGCATATGATTCCATTCCTAGACGAGTAAGGTCTAAATGTTCCTTGTGCGGGTTTATTGATATTGTACTCCTATTTTGTTCCGAAGGGAACACCCATAAGGTGCCAGTTGAGTTGTGTATATGGTTTTACTAACGATTTCAAGGAAATTAGTTTTATACTAAAGGAAACATAAAGTTATACTTTCAAAACCACTCCGAAGGGGGCGCGAGATTTTACTTTTTAGACATTCAAAACCACTCCGAAGGGGGTGCGAGATTTTACTATTTAGACTTTCAAAACCACTCCGAAGGGGGTGCGAGATTTTACTATTTAGACTTTCAAAACCACTCCGAAGGCGGTGCGAGATTAACTATTTAGACTTTCAAAACCAGCCCGAAGGGGCCATCATTATTATTAAGCCGGAAGAGGCTACCCGAAGGGGCCATCATCATTATTATTAAGCCGGAAGCGGCTGCCCGAAGGGGCCATCATTATTATTAAGCCGGAAGCGGCTGCCCGAAGGGGCCATCATCATTATTATTAAGCCGGAAGCGGCTGCCCGAAGGGGCGATCATCATTATTAAACCGGAAGCGGCTGCCCGAAGGGGCCATCATCATTATTATTAAGCCGGAAGCGGCTGCCCGAAGGGGCCATCATTATTATTAAGCCGGAAGCGGCTGCCCGAAGGGGCCATCATTATTATTAAGCCGGAACCGGCTGCCCGAAGGGGCCATCATCATTATTAAGCCGGAAGCGGCTGCCCGAAGGGGCCATCATCATTATTAAGCCGGAAGCGGCTGCCCGAAGGGGCCATCATTACTATGCCGGAAGCGGCCGTCCGAAGGGACCATTCTGTTAACATGTCGGAAGCGGCACGTGTGTTAGATTGCATTATTTACTTAAAGAATGTGTGTTAGATTGCATTATTTACTTAAAGAATGTTCGTTGGATTGCATTATTTACTTAAAGGTTGTTTTGAGACCTCGTGTATACATTTATGTTTGTTCCAGCGAAGGCTGCAGGTATTGAGTTTGATTGTGATTTCTTCTCTCGTAAATCAAGTTATGGTTATGATTTGTTACCACCTTACATACTCAGTACATTGTCCGTACTGACGTCCTTTTGCCTGGGACGTTGTGTTCATGCCCACAGCCCCAGATTGTTTGGCAGGTTGAGTATACAACTAGGATGCTCTGACATCTGCTGGGATTGGCAAGTTCCACCTCATCTTGGAGCTGTGCTGAGTCATGTCTAGATATGCATGATTTTGGGTATGTTGGGGCCCTGTCTTGACTCATAATGTTCAGTTCACTTCTTAGAGACTTCTGCAGACAGTGCCCTGTGGTATGTTTGTCGAGATGTCAACAAAATGATGTCAGGCGAATCATTTGTAGATTTTAAAAGAGTATGTATTTTATATGATTTCAATTGGTTTAAAGTACTTAATTGATTGAAAGTCTTCATAATCATTATAAAGACAATGATCTCTAGTTGGAAAAGTTTCATGTTTTTAAAAGTTATTTTTGAAATGACAGGTTTTGATAGAGCGAATGTCTAAGGGTTCGCTCGACTCTGATGAGAGTCGGGTGCCCGTCATGCCCTATCGGGACTGGGGTGTGACACCAATGATAATGTAAAGGCATTGTTGTCTAATGGGACTAGTGTGATGAATGAATAGAATTATGTGTTTACTTATGTGGCTCACATAGATGTAAGCACAAGAGTAAGCCAAGGGGGTGCTCGGGTTGGCTAGCACCGGGCGCTCGTGGCGGCCCCTTAGACGGGTCGTGACAGCAATGTCACGACCAATCTAGCTAAGTCGGGCGGGCACCTACCTTTCCCACCTCGGTAGGCGAACCCTTATCCCAACAATCTCAAAAACATGAAATAATAAATAAGTAAGCGGAAGAAATAGAAATACATAACTCTGACATGATAATAAATAGGATATGCGGAATACATCAAAACCACCCCAGAAATCTGTGTAGCTATACAAAAGCATCTGACTAGATACTACAAGACTTAAAATAACAAAATACATCAAATGTCTGAATATGTCTCAGAATAGCAAGTAACACATAAAATAAGGAAGAATCTTCAAGGCGGCAGACGTCCTAGAGCTTACCCTAAAAGTCTCTAAGCAGCAGATCACGGAACTCAATCAGCCACGGGAAAAGGAAGTAGATCCCACCTGGAACTCTGCATTCATAAAAGAATGCGGCAAGTTCAGATCAGTACAAACAACAAGTACGAGTAGGTATCATAGGCTGACTAAGTTTAACTAACACATATCAAGTTAATAAAGTAAGATAGCAGGTAAATCGACAAGGTATAAGTCAAACACGAGCCAAAATCCAAGTACACATCATCACCTATGCTTAGTATCTAAACCCAAATATGCTAGGTCTCAAATACTCAGTCGAAATCCGTACATCACAAATACATCATAAGAATATCACAATAAAAGCCATCGTGCAAAGAAATAATGTATGGAATGAGAATGCAACGTAATGTTGTGTACACATGTACTCTGGACGGAGATATCGATGTCGTGGTAGCACAACCCATGGGGGACCTGCGAAGTACATGTACCTCACGGCTTCGGTACAAACCTCGGCAACCGCTACCTCACTATTCTGGCAAAAAACTCGGTAATCACTACACACAACCTCGATTCCGGGACAACCATCGGATATCGGTCCTCACATCACTCTCATCCAACTTATCCCAGCTCATCATAGTGTTTTCTCAAGTATTATCAGTGTATCAACAGTATATAATGAAGGATGAGAATGCGTGCAATGTATGAGTTCAATGTCAATAATCAGATCAATATCACAAGTACCAAGCTTGGGTACACAACCAATATCATGAAAAGGCTACACAAGCCATATAGAACGCTATCCTCGTATCAAACGTCAATAAGTAAGATACTACAGTATCATGAAAAGGCCACACAAGCCATATAGAACACTATCCTTATATCAAACGTCAACAAGTAAGATACTACATTATCATGATCAAGATATATCAACAGTATCCAATATCTGTTATCATCACGTGGTATCAAGCCAACAACAATAGAAAAAATCAAGTCACAACACGACGGGGTGGCTTATCCAACAAGGCCCAACCTAAGACAATATCTAATCCAACTTTATACCAAACGTTTTACATGCTTTCTTCGACAATATCGTCTAAGCGGATTCTTTGCTAAATGAAGTATCACCAAAGGGTAAACCGTAACCTACCTGGAAGGCCGAACAACAATATCACCAACAATCACACCTTAGCCTTTCCTTTCCTTTGAGCTTCGACATCAAGAAAGTCTAAGCATATTCGAATCAGGGAATTAGAATCAAGAAGAACATCAAAAAAACCCTACTTCTATTCAAGACCCAAATCCCCAACCTATGGAATAGGGTTTATGAACTAGAAGGGTGAAATGAGGAATGCAAAGGTCCCAATGTTACACCTTGTAGTTTCGTATGTTGAGATTCGAGCCACCTTTCGGGAGGTGTGTGAGATTGTATGTGTTTATCTTATGGTTATGAGGATTTAAGTTCATATAATAAGCTATGGAAGGATTGTAGGACAAGTGATTTAAGGAAATTAAGTTTATTGGAACTTTGGAGAAAGTATGAAGGGCAATTTTGGCACAACTTTGTGGAAGAATATCTTTTAGTATATGTGATGTTTTGAAGCAAAGCAACAACCTAGATTGAATTTCAGGAAGTATAGTTTCCAGCGCAAAAAACCGTGCGTCGATCGAACGTCGGGATCAAACGTTATGAGCATTTTAAGACAGACCGTCAGATCAGAGGATTTACTCTGAGCGAGTGCGCCCCAAGGTGGCGAGAACGCGCAGAGCAAATTCTAGGTCGGTGTAGACCGAATCTAGAACATTATATGAGGGGGTTTACCCCCTCATTTTTCATCCAAACACCCCCAAACTTCTCCAAAACATTATGGAGAGTTCGCCCAACTTCCCTTCATCAAATTTTACCGTGAATTAAGGGAAATCTCTGGATTTAGGTCCGGATAGCGTATAGTTGTGATTATAATATCGTATTGTGAGGAAACTTGGCTTGGATTCAAGATGAATATTGAGGATATTATGGTTCTAGTGGAAGTAAGGTATGAATTGTTTCTTACTAATATTGATTTAAGCTTATTTACGGAAGAAAAGTTATTAAATGATCATATAACAAATTTATGGGTTGAGAAATTGGATAAAACATCGTGTGGGATGTTTATGGAATATATTGGTATTGATAATATTGTTGTTGATGTTGGTATTCTTGTTATTGTTGTTGGTTGCTAGATTGTGATTTTGGGCTAGGCATATAAACAGAGGAGATGCTGCCCGAATTTCGATAGTTTCTAAAAGGATTTTAATTAAAGGCTTGAGACAAGTGTATGATAGTGAGCCTACCAATAGTATGAATGGTTTTATATGTATATTACGAGACTACAAACGATCACAAATAGATTGACAGATGGGAGGTAGGTTGGAAAGTCAAGAAGTGAGTTTCCAAGTATGTTAAGGCTAAACCTTCTTTCTTAAGGCATGATTCCTTTGTTGTGAACCTATACGTGGTATCTCCAGTAACCCTATTTCGAATCATACCAAAGCTTATAGTTCCCGCTATTCTTATGATATCATTGAGATCATTTCATGACTATAGATGTTATTCATTGTTGTTGATCTCATTTTATAATCTTGTTCCTTCAAGGTAAGATATGTTCGTGATGATAGTTCCATAATGTTAATCGGAGGTTTACCGAGCTTATGTGGTTAGAAATGTGTACTTAGATAATGTTTTGTGGGACATGAATAAAGTGCTAGCAGAGGATCCTCAATAAGGTATTGGATGCTACAGGAGAGGCTTATCAATTATCTCCGAATTTAGTTAATGTTCAATCAAACGGTAAGAGGTCCTTATGGCCCATAATTCTGTTTCTAAGACTTATGTGATCGCGTATGCAATAACGGATAGGTGATGACCTTGAAAGGTGCATAGAGATTACTTAGGGGGGCCAGGTCATGATATTGATTACGTTTACCACTGGTCTACGACCAGTTGGGCAGCTATGTATTTACCACTGGGCTACGACCAACTGGGCAGCTATGTATTTACCACCATGCTATGGCTGGTTGGGTAGTTGTTACCACCGAGCTACGGTCGGTTGGGCACTTACCACTGATCAGTCGGGCAGTTGCGCTCTACCGTCGGGCGATAATCAGACGGGCAGTTACCACCGGGCTACGACCGGTCAGGCAGTTACCACTGGTCAGTTGGGTAGATAGCACCAGGATGAGATATGATATGTACATCAGGATCACAATATTATATATAGACATAATAAAAGATATGAAAATATAAAGAGACATGCGTACTAGATTCTCATTAGTAAGTCAAATGTGCCAAGTTGATTCTTATTCTTCTTTTTTGCAGCATATATTTATTGTGTTATATTTCCTCCTTACATACTCAGTACATTATTCGTACCGACGTCCCTTATTGTGGATAATGCGTTCATGCCCGTAGGTGTAGAACGACGGAACGAGGATCTCCCCTAATAGGCTGCTTTCAGGTAATAGTCTTGATTGGTGGGCTCCACTTCTTCCAGGAGCATTGCCGAGTCTGGGTCATATATGTACTTTGTGTTAAGAGTATGTCGGGGGTCCTGTCCCGACTTGTATATTTTAGTCAGGTTCATAGAGGCTTTGTAGATAGTGTCTTGTATGCAGCTTAGTTATGGCTTTCCAGTTGTTATGTAGGCTTCGTGGGCCCGTTGTATATATATGTACTTATGCATGATATTATGTTTGAATTTCTCCCCTTGGTCTTATTTTGCAGCTTGAGACATAGTGGATGCGAGTTATAAGTTCGTTCGCTCGGTTTCTGTAAGATGCCAGGTTCCAGTCACGCCTTACCAAGGTTGGGATGTGACGAAATTAAACCTCTAGGTGATCAATTCACATCAAAAGCAAGCTAGAATAACCAACAATTCACTCAATTTTGGAATCTAGGCAAAACCCCAAAATTTTGATATAAACCCTAACTTCCAATTCCATAAACTAGCAACTAATCAGGAAGAAGTTATGAAATAAAGGATTCTTGTCACACCCCACCCTTGGTAAGGCGTGATTGGCACCCGGCACCTTACGGAAACCGAGCGAACCAAATTATAACTTGTATTCTCTATGTCTCGAATGACAAAATAAGGCTAAGGCCAATGGACCTACGACGCCAATATAACGACTGTTAGAACATAACGAAGCTATACACAGGAACTGTCTGCAAAGCCTCTATGAACATGACTGAAGTATTCAAGTTGGTACACGGCCCCCCACATGCGCTGAACAAAAACCATACAAACATATATACATCAAGACTTGGCAGCTCTCCAGGAAGTAGTGGAGCTCACCAACCATAACTGGTACCTGAAGGCAGCCTACGATAAAAGATCCTCGTCTTGTCTATCCACACCTGCGGGCATGAACACATCGTCCACAAGAAGGGACGTCAGTACGAATAATGTACTGAGTATGTAAGGCATGATATTAACATAGTAAGCGATACCGAACATAGAAAATAATATAATGAACGTATGAAGATAAAGTAATATGAAAGAGATCAACCTGTGCCTCTGTAGGCCCTTTTTAAGGCAAATGTTGTGCATGCTTAGCTTTTAAAAAAAGACTTTTCCATATATATCCATATATAATATCTTGTCCAGCCGTTAAGGCACGGTAATTTATATAGCAGCTTGCCTAGCCATTAAGGCACGGTGTTATCTTGCCCGGCCATATAAGCACGGTATTATCTTGCCCGGCCATATAAGCACGGTATTATCTTGCCCAGCAATGTAGGCGCGGTGTTATCCCAGCTGATCAGTGGATGCAATGCATACATACATACATACATATAAAAATACATAAATGAAATCAACATCATCATTAGCATTAGCATTACCATCATCACTATATCATTCCTTGAAGAATTAACAATCATATGATGAAATCGATAATGTCACAGGAGTCTCGAGAATCATGAACTTAGGTAGCACTGAAAATAGAATCGTTATCTTCGCTATATCTCACCTCGAAGGAACGAATGACATGAGATGAGACCATCAACAATAAGTAATATCAAGTGATATATGGAATGACTCAATAATCTCATAATTCTCTCAAATCATAGCTTCAGAGTTTCTACAAGTGAATCTTCATCATCACAATCATCATAGAACATTTTTCATTTAAGGTCATAAGAAGCTTTAAGAGTCATGAACTTCTAGCTTTTGAAAACAAGGAGGTTGCAGAAACATTTATGGAATCATAATATAGGAATCATGCCTTTGAAAGAAAGGGACAAGCCTTAACATACCATTTTGGTCGCCTTAAATTTTACCACTCAACGCTTGTCTTAATCGTTCAATTAAATCGTTCTAGAATTTGTCGAAATTTCGGCAGCATCTCCTCTATTTATATGCCTAGCCCAAAATCGTAATTCAGCAATCAATAATAACAACATCAATACCAACATCAATATCATTGGTAACATCAAAGTATTCCATAAAACACCTCACACGGTGATTATCCCATTTCTCCCTTCACAAATTCGCTACACCATTATTTAACGGCTTTATCTCCATAAATAAGCGTTAAATAATACCAAAATAGAAAGATTCATACCTTTTTCTTGTTAAGACAGAAATATCCTCAATATCCACGCTACAATCCACCGCAAAACAATACTAGAATCACAACCATGCGCTACCCGGACCAAAAGCACTACTTTGCGACTTAAAAATTGCTCACTTTTGATTCCCTCACTTTCTCTCTTCCAATATCTGGAATTTTCTAGGAAAATATGGTGAAACAAAAGGGGGTTATTACCCTTATATAGGGGTCAAATTCGGGTCGGGTTCACTGTATCAGTCCTGTAGCAATACTGTAGCAGGTCGGTTGCTGTAGCAGTACTGTAGCACGCGTTTCTGCTCTGTCAGTCGAATTTGTAACGTCCATAATTCTCTACTTCAGTGTCCTATCGACGAGTGGTTTATTGCGTTGGAAACTAGACTCGACGAACTTTATTTTAGGCTTTTGTTTCACTTAAAAACACTTCATATGCTAAGAGATATTCATCCCCCAAATTGGACCAAAATTTTAACACAAAACATTACCCATCCTTTCTCCAAACTCATACTACTCCAATTCTTCCACTCATTTTCTTATAAAACCTTCCTATATACCTTATATACATCCTTCACTCATTAAATATACTTAATAATGTTCGCTCTTTATATTCCAATGTGGTTTTACTTAACCCTAACCCAACGTACTTATGATTAAAATTTTGATAAGTGCTCTTCAAAGATACGGGGCGTAACAATTCTAATCATCAATTCAATGCTTAAGGAAGCTAACCCAACCAATAAATCATGATTTAGAAGCCTAGAAAGAATATTCATTAAATCCTGTTTTAATCTCTAATCACTTAATGAACTATCAAGATAAGGGATTCTAAGATTATTAGGGATAATGGAATAGCAAAGAGATTAGAAGGACTTACCACCAAGAATCTTCGCTAAAAATACCCTAGATTTGCTCCCGATAGCTCAGATTTCGGAATAGTAATAAATGAGGGACTAAGGGGTTTTAATACACAATTAATGAAATAAATAGGTCCAATATAGTTACAGCGGCAGACCACTGCAGTGGTCCTTCTTCGACGGTCTGCCTTCAAAAGCACTGGGCCGCCACATCGGCCAGTACCACCGCTATGGCTGTAATAGTGCCGCCAAGGCTGACATCAGC
Source organism: Lycium barbarum (assembly GCF_019175385.1). Lineage (NCBI taxonomy): Eukaryota > Viridiplantae > Streptophyta > Magnoliopsida > Solanales > Solanaceae > Lycium > Lycium barbarum. The sequence continues at coordinate 98,458,310 of NC_083337.1, read as the reverse complement.
ACAAATTTTCCCAAAGTAATCTCAATCTCAATCCGAAATCCTGATTAATTTCCGAGGCCATCTGCTCACAAATAACATTCAAAAACACACATAAAAACATGCTACGAACGCACTCGTGGCCTCGAAATTCCCAACGGATGTCTCATTGATCGAGCCAACTCCCAATACCTCAATTCTAACTTCCCAACGCTAGGGCAGCCCCGCGGCCTCTAACTCTACCGCACCCTCTGGTGCCAGCCGTAGCTGTGGGCTCTGGCACCTGGTCTCCGGCTACAGTAGTTCGAGTCCTCACCATCTGTGGGAGACGAGATATGAGTCAGATACCAATTCGATTGTTCCAGATATCAATTAGAATAAAGTAGCACGAAAGAAGGAAGGAAAGTGAGATTTCGTAAATGTCCTATAGCCTCTCGTAGATAAGTACGGAGCTCATCGTACCGATCCACGAGACTCTACTAGACACGCTATTTTATTATAGACCAGGTAACCTAGAGCTCTGATATCAATTTGTCACGACCCAATCTAGCTAAGTCGCGCGGGAACCTACCTTTTCCACCTCGGTAGGCGAACCCTTATCCCAACAATCTCAAATACATGAAATAATAAATAAGTAAGCGAAAGAAATAGAAATACGTAAGTCTGACATAATAATAAATAGAATATGCTGAATATATTAAAACCACCCTGGAAATCTGTCTAGTCATACAAGAGCAACTGACTAGATACTTCAAGACTGAAAATAGCAAAATACATCAAATGTCTGAATATGTCTCGAAATAACAAGGAAGAAATAAAATAAGGAAGGATCTTCAAGGCAGCGGACGTCCTGGAGCTCACCCTGAAAGACTCTAAGCAGCAGATCTTGAAACTTAATCAGCCCCGAGAAAAAAAGGTAGATCCCAGCTGGAACTCTACATTCATAAAAGAATGAAGCAAGTGTAGATCAGTACAAACAATAAGTACTGGTAGGTATCATAGGCCAACTAAGTTTAGCTAACACGTATCAAACAATAAAGTAAGACAACAGGTAAATCGACCAGGTATAAGTCAAACACGAGCCAAAATCCAAGTACAAGTCATCGCCTATGTTTAGTATCTAACCCAAATATGACAGGTCTCAAATACTCTATCCAAATCCGTATATCACAAATACATCATAAGAATATCACAATAAAATCCATGGTGCAATGCAATGATATAATGTATGGAATGAAAATGCAATGCAATACTGTGCACACATGTACTTCAGACGGAAATATTGACGTCTCGGTAGCACAACCCATGTGGGACTCGTGAAGTCCATGTACCTCACAGCTCCGGGAAAAACCTCGACAACCGCTACCTCACGATTCCAGCAAAAACCTCGGCAATCGCTACGCACAACCTCGATTCCGGGACAACTATCAGATATTGGTCCTTATGTTACTCTCATCAAACTGAGCCCGACTCATCACAGTGTTTCCTCAAGTATCATCAGTGAATCAACAGTATATCATGAAGGATGAGAGTGCATGCAATTTATGAGTTCAATGTCAATAATCAGATCAATATTACAATTGCCAAGCAAGGGTAAGCCAACAATATCATGAAAAGGCTACACAAGCCATATAGAACACTATCCTCGTATCAAACGTCAACAAGTAATATACTACAATATCATGAAAAGGCTATAAAAGCTATATAGAATATTATCCTCGTATCAAATGTCAAAAAGTAAGATACTACAATATCATGATCAAGATATATCAATAGTCTCCAATATCTATTATCATCACGTAGCATCAATCCAACAACCATAGAACAAATCAAGTCACAACACAACAGGGTGGCTAACCCCAATCACACAACAGGGCGGCTAACGCCAATCACACAACGGGGCCCAACTTAAGACAATATCCATACCCAACTTCATACCTGAAGGTTTACACACTTTCTCTGATAATATTGTCTAAATATATGCTTTGCTAAACGAAGTCTCACCATAGGGTAAACCGTAACCTACCTGGAAGGCCGAACAACAATATCACCAACAATCACACCTTAGCCTTTCCTTTCCTTTGAGCTTCGAGATCAAGAAAGTCTAAGCATATTCGAATCATGGAATTAGAATCAAGAAGAACATCAAAAAAATCCAACTTCTATTCAAGACCCAAATCCCCAACCTATGGAATAGGGTTTATGAACTAGAAGGGTGAAATTAGGAATCTAAAGGTCCCAACATGAAATTAAACCTCTACGTAATCAATTCCCACCAATAGCAAGCTAGAATAATAAAAAAATTCACTCAAATTCGTATTCTAGGCAAAACCCCAAAATTTGGGTATAAACCCTAACTTGCAATTCCATAAATTAGCTACTAATTAGGAAGAAGTTATGAAATAAAGGATTCTAACCATCAATTCAATAATTAAGGAAGCTAACCCAACCAACAAATCATGATTTAGAAGCCTTGAAAGAATATTCATTTAACCCACTTTTTATCTTTAATCACTTAGTGAACTATCAGGATAAGGGATTCTAAGATGATTAGGGATAATGGAATAGCAAAGAGATTAGAAGGACTTACCACCCAGAATCTTCTCCACGAATATGCTAGATTTGCTCGCAATAGCTCAGATTTCGGAATAGTAATAAATAAGGGACTAAGGGGTTTTAATACACAATTAATGAAATAAGAAGGCCTGATACCGTTATGGCGGCAGCGGGACTGCTGCCGCGGTCCTGCCTTTACGGTCTCTCAGATCGCAAAGATGGTGTGCCTTGAAATGCACTGGGACACCATAACGGCCAGTACCACCACCATGGCGGTAACAGTGCTGCCAAGGCAGACACCAGCACAGATTTTCCCAAAATAATCTCAATAATCCGAAATCCCGACTAATAGCTGAGGCCATCTGCTCACAAACCACATACACAGACACACATAAAATCACGCTACGAACGCACTCGAAAATGCACCCGATACCTGAATTTCAACTTCCTAACCCAAGTCTCAAAATGCACCCGAGTGCATTAGGTACTGAATCAAATATTCCTAGAAGTTCTAAATGACTATCCAAACCTCTCAGAATCAACGGATTTCTGAAAAAGGTCTGTTTACCCAAAAGTCAACTTTGAGTCAACTCTTTTTTGCTTAAAGCTAATTTTTCCCAAAAAGTCACCAAAATCAACCTGAACACCTCAGGAAGTGTGTCAATGGTCCCCTCAGGTCCAAAGTTGTTACGTCCCGTATTTTTATACATTGGGACAACCCGGATTAATTATGATAATTTAGAGCCAAGACTATTCCGGGATTCGAAGTCGGGACTTTTGACCTTTGATTTTATTTCGAGGCATAAGTTATATATGGAATTGTTGGCATTGAACACTTAGGAAAAATTTGGGACCACAATTCATAAATTGGAATTAAAAAAAAAAAATCTTGCAAATGAGGCCTTGTGGCCCTCAAATGGTCCCACACATTGTGTGGCCAATTTTAATTGGTCCAACACATGTGTGGGCCATGGGACACATGGATAAATATTGTGGAAGCTTAAAAGATGACCTTAAGTCATCTTTACCACTTCAACACTTAGCAAATAAAACCAAAAGTTGAAGAGCTTCAACAAGAAGCTCACGGCCAAGACTAAGAAAAATCAACTCCATTTCAAGCCATCCCAAAATTATTTCTTTGTTGTAAACCCACTATTTTGAGGTCCCTAAGTAGCGTGGAAGCATCGTTGGAGCGATCAAACCATCATTTTCATCTTTTGGAAACCCTAGGCTATTGGAAAGTTGAAGAAGAAAGGTAAGAACTCATTATGTTTTGTATGTTATAAAGGCTGTAGGCATGTTGTAGTATGTTATAATGGAGGAAAATCATGAAATATGAAATGTTGGAGGTGAGTTGTGTATGTGGAGCTTGAGCCGTGTAAATGGGTGTTGTTGTGTTGTGATTGAAATTATGAATTAATGCCTAGTTAGTTGATTATGATCATTGTAAGGTGAAGAACAATTGAGAATCATCCATCTATGTATATGTGTAGTGTTAGCCGAAAATGGGTCACCTTATGTGCCAAGAATTGAATTAGTATCGCTTATTGTTTAGCCGTCGTCGCCATGAATTCTATGTTGGAAATGAAAGTTTATTGACTCAAATTGATGTTGTAAATATTGCGGACTGATTTGGAAGTTGTTGTACATTTAATGTAAATTGTGTATTGATGAAAATAGCATTGTTAGAATGTAAATTGTAGATACGAACCATGATTTGGAAATGAAGAAAAAGTTAGGGGGGCTGTCTCGGTTAGGGGCTGTTTCGGGTAGCTTGGGAAAATTTATGGATTGTTGGAAAAATTGTATAAATTGCTTAGAATGTCCTGAAATGTTTTTGGTATGGGTTCGGGTTAGTATGTGAGCGTATAAGCGTCGATTTTGGCTTGAAGGTAAGTCGTCGAATTGAATTTATGAAAGTTGATGAATGATGGAAAAGAGAGCTATTATTGTTGTATTACCTTTCGGATTGATTATTAATGTTGTTAGGTTGGTTGTTGTTGTTGTTGTTGATTGATACGGCCGAGTTAAATTCTCGGGGTAGCCTATTTACAGGGGAAATGCTACCAAAATTTCTGTAGAATTAAGGGCGAAATTGGAATTTAATGCCCAAAAAGTCTTTAGCTAATGTTTGGCATTTTATGGCTTGTTTATAGATCGTGGGCAGCCCGAATCATAGGTTGGATTTAGCTTGAGTTTGGATCGTATTGGAGAGCGTTTGAGGTATGTAAAGTAACCTTTCTTTTGGCATGCCTTAGTTAAAGTAGGCCATGATGCGAGCCTCTAGGAAACTCTATTCTCGCAAATCCGAGCTTGTCTATGATTCGTATTTGTTTCCTTGGTATTCTTGGGCGCATATGCCATAACATTGATCCTTTTATCCTCGGAGTTTATGATTTGTAAAGATTTCATGAAAGTTGATTTTAGGTTTCAAAGCTTGTTCTTTAGCGATTCCAAAAGTTCAAACGCCCATAACTTCCTCAGAAAAGCTCGGATTGCTTTGAAATTTTCGTAGGAGTTTGTATGATATAAAATGAGTATGTTTTTCATAGGCGGGCTCAGTTCGGGTCTATACTCGTCCGTGGGTCCCGCGACGCCCTTTATGTAATTTCGGTAACTTCGGGAAGAAAATGTTGTAATTATTGTTCCGATTTCAAATATGACTATTTTACTTATCTTTGGATTTATGATAATGATTTTATGCATATGATTCCTCACTACTCCGCTCGTGCCCTATGATATCGTTCGCCGGTTCCCGGGCCGGTTCGGTTGTCGTGCGTATTATGATACATTCCGGTGTTATGCTGTGTTTATGGTTCACCGAGCTCCTCGCTCGAGGGCCGGGTTCCACATATGTTTGGCGTTATGCTGTGATTGGCGTTATGCTGTGTTGTGATGTGTGCCGGGGATTCGGAGATTTGAAACTTTCTGGTGTTATGCTGTGTTATGGCGCCATCGACAGGCGGGCGACCATATTTTCCTGTGCCCTATGCATAATTTATACTTTGGAAATAAACATTTTGTTATTTTTGGGATATGTATTATTTTCCATACTTCTGATTCAATTACTGTTCAAGACTTATTTCTGTACCTTCTGCTTTGCATACTCAGTACATATTTCGTACTGACCCCCTCCTCCGGGGGCTGCGTTTCATGCCCGCAGGTACAGACGCACAACTTGGTGATCCACCTGTTTAGGACACCCCCTTCTGCTATTCGGAGTGCTCCTCTCATCCCGGAGCTTATATTTTTGGTATATATACTTGTTAGTGCATTTATACATATTCGTTCATGGGTACGGCGGGGCCCTGTCCTGTCATATGATTCTGTCGGTCTGTTTAGAGGTCTGTGGACATGTTTGTGGGTTAGGGTCTTTCTGTATGAATGTATGTACATGTCGTTTGGGCGATCCCATACGCCGAGGCGGCCGGTCCGCATATGTTGTTTGGGCGACCCTATACGCCGAGGCGGCCGGTCCGCATATGTTTATATATTGCTTGGTTAGCCCTGTGTGGCTTTCGTTGGTATTTTCTGCGTGCAGGGTATATTGGATAGTCCGTAAAACAAAGGAAACTCTGTCGAAATTTTTCTGGAAATTACCTAAATTTGAAATAAAGCCTTGTCGGCTTCCGCCATATACTAGAATGAGTTGATAGAATTTGAGATAATATTTAATAGATGGGTTCGGGTGCCCAGATCGGGCACTAGTCACGGCCTACGGGGTTGGGTCGTGACAGAAGTGGTATCAGAGCGGTTTGTCCTCGGAGTGTCCACAGATCGTGTCTAGTAGAGTCTTGTTTATCGGTGTGTTGTGCACCACATCTATAAACATGAGGCTACAGGACATTTAGGATGTTGTCTTTTCTTCTGATCTTAGATCGTGCGATAGAACTGTGCTATTAGGATGATTCTGTTTTGATCTGTTGTTGTTTTTCTTTCAGTGATGCCTCCGAAAAAGGCGACGGCCGCCCAGAAGAAAAAGGGCGTAGTAGGAGAGACCAGCCGGGCTCAGAAGGGTACTCGGACCCTTGCTCAGATGATGCGTGATATTACGTCCCGGCCAGCCGACTCTGCTACGTCTTCATCGTCAGAGGAGTCTGGAGCAGCTTCACCATTAGCTCCAGGGGCTTCAGCTCCCGCGCCTCCAGCTCCTCAGCCAGGGGCGGAGGACAGGACACTAAGAGAGGCTGTGCAGTTATTGACCACTCTGGTAGCGGGACAGGCTCGCAGACGCGGGCGGAGAGATGATGATGATGACGATAGGCGTGACAGCCTGAGGGTTCGAGAGTTTCTATTATGTGGCCCTCCAGAGTTTTACGGGTCTAAGCCCGACGAGGACCCCCATGACTTTATTCGGGGGATGCGGCGCTCACTAGATTTGGTCAGGGCTTCAGAGACTGAGTCTGTTGAGTTGGCTTCGCATAGACTACGGGATGTTGCTGCTCACTGGTATGAGTCCTGGGAGCTATCCAGGGGTGAGGGTGCTACCCCAGCTACTTGGGACGAGTTCGTGACTGCTTTCACTCACCACTTTTTGCCCCCAGAGTTACGGCGGGCGCGGGTTGACCGATTTTTGCATCTGCAGCAGAGGGGTCGGAGCGTCCGTGAGTATAATATGGAGTTTGATTCTTTGGCCCGATATGCACCTGCCATAGTAGCAGATATGGCCGATCGGATGCACAGATACGTGATGGGGTTAGACCGCTATTTGATTGATGGCTGTATGGCGGTGGCATTGCAGGCAGACATGGATATTGCCCGACTACAGGCTTATGCCCTGGGTATGGAGGACCGACATAGAGCTGATTATTCTAGCAGAGATCGGGACAGGAGGCCGCCCAAGAGGGCCAGATTCGCAGTTTATTCTGGAGATTCTCGAGGCGGACAGCCTCAGCAGCAGCAGTCAGGCAGACATCCTCCTCCGTCAGGCCGGGGTACACCCCCACAGTTTACCGGCAGGAGATCTGAGGGTGTCGGATATTCAGGGGCAGGCCCGAGCTCCAGGGCTTCAGGTTCACAGTTGAACAGAGGTTCCAGCAGTCAGATGAGGCCACCCAGACCTTTGTGTTCCTACTGTGGGAGACAGCACCCGGGAGAGTGTTTCCGAGCTACGGGTGCATGCTTTGTGTGCGGCCGTCAGGGCCATCAGATGAGAGACTGTCCGGCTAGAGGTGGTACAGGCAGTTCAGCTCAGTCTACCGGGTCAGCCGGTGGTTCATCTTCAGCCTCGGTGGCGATGCGCCCTGCGGGGCAAGGTACTCCAGCACCAGCAGGCCGCGGCAGGGGTCGTGGCGGAGCTTCGGGTTCTAGCGGTCCTTCGAACCGCATTTATGCCTTAGCCAGCAGGCAGGACCAGGAGGCTTCGCCTAATGTCGTCACAGGTATATTACTGGTTTTCTCTCGTGATGTGTATGCATTGATTGATCCTGGTTCTACATTGTCATTTATATCTCCACTCGTTGCTGATAAAATTGGGATAGAATCCGAACCGATAGAGCCTTTTGAGGTAGCTACACCAGTAGGGGATTCTGTTATAGCCAGTCAGATTTATAGAGATTGTTCCGTGATTATCTGTGGCCGCTGCACTAAGGCGGATTTGGTAGAGTTAGATATGATCGAGTTTGACGTGATTATGGGTATGGATTGGCTAGCTTCTTGCTATGCTAATGTTGATTGTCAAAAGAAGATAGTCCGATTCCAATTCCCAGGGGAGCCAGTTATAGAGTGGGCAGGTAATACAGTATCGCCGAGGGGTAAGTTTATTTCATACCTCAAGGCTGAGAAAATGATCAGAAAGGGGTATATTTATCATCTGGTCCGTGTTCATGATTTAGAGGCAGAGGCACCGACTCTTCAGTCAGTCCCAGTGGTTAATGAATTTGTAGATGTATTCCCAGATGAGCTTCCGGGTCTACCTCCCGAACGGGAGATAGAGTTTGCTATTGATCTGTTGCCAGACACTCAGCCTATCTCTATTCCTCCGTACAGAATGGCACCTGCAGAATTAAAAGAATTGAAAGAGCAGCTGAGAGATTTATTGGAGAAGGGTTTCATTCGGCCTAGTGCGTCACCCTGGGGAGCTCCAGTATTATTTGTGAGGAAGAAAGACGGCTCACTGCGGATGTGCATTGATTATCGGCAGTTGAATAAGGTAACCATCAAGAATAAATATCCCCTCCCCAGGATTGATGATTTGTTTGATCAGCTGCAGGGTGCCAGGTACTTCTCGAAGATAGACCTGCGATCGGGTTACCATCAGGTACGGGTACGAGAGGCTGATATTCCCAAGACAGCATTCAGGACCCGATATGGGCACTATGAGTTCAGAGTTATGTCTTTTGGGCTGACAAATGCCCCAGCAGTATTTATGGACCTGATGAATCGGGTATTCAGACCGTTCTTGGATATGTTTGTGATCGTATTTATCGATGATATTCTGGTTTATTCTCGGTCAGAAGCAGAGCATGCAGACCATTTGAGGACGGTAATTGGCACACTTCGGCACCAGGAATTATATGCTAAATTTTCTAAGTGTGAATTCTGGTTATCTTCAGTGGCATTTCTGGGACATATTATTGGGGCTGATGGCGTCCGGGTGGATACCCAGAAGATCGAGGCCGTAAAGAATTGGCCTAGACCTACGACGCCGACAGAGGTGCGTAGCTTTCTGGGATTGGCTGGTTATTATCGGAGATTCGTGGAGAAGTTTGCTTCCATTTCAGCGCCTTCGACAAGGCTGACTCAGAAGGGAGCTAAGTTTCAGTGGTCAGATGCTTGCGAGCGTAGCTTCCAGTTGCTGAAAGAGAAGTTGACTACGGCTCCAGTCCTGACTCTTCCGGAGGGTCCAGATGGGTATGTGATTTATTGTGATGCCTCTGGTATTGGTTTGGGATGTGTGTTGATGCAGCACGGCAGGGTGATAGCTTATGCTTCCCGGCAGCTCAGAAAACATGAAAAGAATTATCCTACTCACGATTTGGAGCTGGCCGCGGTCATTCATGCTTTGAAGATGTGGAGACATTATTTATATGGGGTTCACGTTGACATTTATACAGATCATAAGAGCCTTCCGTACATCTTTAGGCAAAAGGAGCTGAACTTGCGGCAGCGGAGGTGGTTAGAGTTGCTGAATGATTATGATGTTGACATTCTCTACCATCCTGGGAAAGCTAATGTTGTGGCGGATGCACTCAGCCGCAAGTCTATGGGCAGCCTAGCAGACGTGCCATCAGAGAGTAAAGAAATGGTTCGCGATATTCATCAGTTGGCTAGTCTTGGAGTTCGCTTGGCTGATTCTGGAGATGTTGGGGTTTCTGTTCGAGGTATTGCTGAGTCCTCTATTACAGAAGATATTAAGCGGCATCAGTATGAGGATCCTATTCTGGCAAAGTACAGAGACGCAGCGCTGGCACAGGAGAAGACTCCGTTTGAGATTTCACCTAATGGAGTGTTATTTCACAGAGGCAGATTGTGTGTACCTGACATTGCAGGGTTGCGGCGACAGGTTATGGGCGAGGCACATTACGCCCGATATTCTGTTCACCCAGGGTCGACGAAGATGTACCATGATATCAGATGCCTATATTGGTGGGACGGTATGAAAAGAGATATAGCAGAGTTCGTTGCTCAGTGTCCAAATTGCCAGCAGGTTAAGATTGAGCACCAGAAGCCCGGTGGGCTATTACAGGAGATAGAGATACCGACGTGGAAGTGGGAGATCATTAATATGGACTTTATTACAGGTCTACCTCGCACTCCACGGAGGTATGATTCTATTTGGGTTATTGTTGATCGGCTGACGAAATCAGCCCATTTTCTTCCGGTTCGGACCACCTATTCAGCTGAGGATTATGCCAGGCTTTATGTCAGGGAGATTGTATGCCTTCATGGAGTTCCTGTGTCTGTTATTTCCGATAGAGGTGCCCAGTTTACAGCTAAGTTCTGGAGATCGTTTCAGGAGGGATTGGGGACCCAGGTGAGCCTGAGTACAGCCTTCCATCCCCAGTCCGACGGACAGGCCGAGCGCACTATTCAGACATTGGAAGATATGTTGCGTGCCTGTGCTATTGATTTCAGGGGTAGCTGGGACGATCATTTACCGCTTGTTGAGTTTGCGTATAATAACAGCTACCACTCCAGTATTCAGATGGCACCATATGAGGCTTTGTATGGCAGGAAGTGTAGATCACCGATCGGTTGGTTTGATGTTGGGGAGACTGAGTTGATTGGCCCAGATGTGGTCCAGCAGGCCGTGGATAAGGTGAAACTTATTCGAGAAAGATTGTTGGCAGCCCAGAGCCGACAGAAATCTTATGCCGATAAGCGACGTCGACCGTTAGAGTTTCAGATTGGCGATTGGGTGTTCCTGAAAGTGTCACCGATGAAAGGTGTTATGCGATTTGGCAAGAAAGGAAAGCTCAGTCCGAGATATATTGGGCCTTATCTGATTATTCGCAAAATAGGCAAGGTGGCCTACGAATTGTATTTGCCAGCTGACTTGGGAGCGGTTCACCCGGTATTCCATGTTTCCATGCTTCGTAAGTGTATTGGTGACCCTTCCAGAATTTTTCCTTCAGATGAGATACAGGTCACAGAGGAGCTATCTTACGAGGAGCAGCCTATAGTCATATTGGATCGTCAGGTGAGAAAGTTGCGGAATAAAGATGTGGCTTCGGTTAAAGTGCTGTGGCGGAATAATAACCGCGAAGAAATGACCTGGGAGGCTAAGGAGCAGATGAAGGAAAAGTATCCTCACTTATTCCCAGTACCTTCAGGTAATTCAAATTCTTTGTCTGACTATGTTGATTTATGAATGATTTGTATGTGATGGCTATAAAAGCAACTCCCCCGGATTTGAGTAAGATCCGTAGAACTAATTCAACATTCGAGGACGAATGTTCTTAAGGGGGGGAGGATGTTACGTCCCGTATTTTTATACATTGGGACAACCCGGATTAATTATGATAATTTAGAGCCAAGACTATTCCGGGATTCGAAGTCGGGACTTTTGACCTTTGATTTTATTTCGAGGCATAAGTTATATATGGAATTGTTGGCATTGAACACTTAGGAAAAATTTGGGACCACAATTCATAAATTGGAATTAAAAAAAAAAATCTTGCAAATGAGGCCTTGTGGCCCTCAAATGGTCCCACACATTGTGTGGCCAATTTTAATTGGTCCAACACATGTGTGGGCCATGGGACACATGGATAAATATTGTGGAAGCTTAAAAGATGACCTTAAGTCATCTTTACCACTTCAACACTTAGCAAATAAAACCAAAAGTTGAAGAGCTTCAACAAGAAGCTCACGGCCAAGACTAAGAAAAATCAACTCCATTTCAAGCCATCCCAAAATTATTTCTTTGTTGTAAACCCACTATTTTGAGGTCCCTAAGTAGCGTGGAAGCATCGTTGGAGCGATCAAACCATCATTTTTCATCTTTTGGAAACCCTAGGCTATTGGAAAGTTGAAGAAGAAAGGTAAGAACTCATTATGTTTTGTATGTTATAAAGGCTGTATGCATGTTGTAGTATGTTATAATGGAGGAAAATCATGAAATATGAAATGTTGGAGGTGAGTTGTGTATGTGGAGCTTGAGCCGTGTAAATGGGTGTTCTTGTGTTGTGATTGAAATTATGAATTAATGCCTAGTTAGTTGATTATGATCATTGTAAGGTGAAGAACAATTGAGAATCATCCATCTATGTATATGTGTAGTGTTAGCCGAAAATGGGTCACCTTATGTGCCAAGAATTGAATTAGTATCGCTTATTGTTTAGCCGTCGTCGCCATGAATTCTATGTTGGAAATGAAAGTTTATTGACTCAAATTGATGTTGTAAATATTGCGGACTGATTTGGAAGTTGTTGTACATTTAATGTAAATTGTGTATTGATGAAAATAGCATTGTTAGAATGTAAATTGTAGATACGAACCATGATTTGGAAATGAAGAAAAAGTTAGGGGGGCTGTCTCGGTTAGGGGCTGTTTCGGGTAGCTTGGGAAAATTTATGGATTGTTGGAAAAATTGTATAAATTGCTTAGAATGTCCTGAAATGTTTTTGGTATGGGTTCGGGTTAGTATGTGAGCGTATAAGCGTCGATTTTGGCTTGAAGGTAAGTCGTCGAATTGAATTTATGAAAGTTGATGAATGATGGAAAAGAGAGCTATTATTGTTGTATTACCTTTCGGATTGATTATTAATGTTGTTAGGTTGGTTGTTGTTGTTGTTGTTGATTGATACGGCCGAGTTAAATTCTCGGGGTAGCCTATTTACAGGGGAAATGCTACCCAAATTTCTGTAGAATTAAGGGCGAAATTGGAATTTAATGCCCAAAAAGTCTTTAGCTAATGTTTGGCATTTTATGGCTTGTTTATAGATCGTGGGCAGCCCGAATCATAGGTTGGATTTAGCTTGAGTTTGGATCGTATTGGAGAGCGTTTGAGGTATGTAAAGTAACCTTTCTTTTGGCATGCCTTAGTTAAAGTAGGCCATGATGCGAGCCTCTAGGAAACTCTATTCTCGCAAATCCGAGCATGTCTATGATTCGTATTTGTTTCCTTGGTATTCTTGGGCGCATATGCCATAACATTGATCCTTTTATCCTCGGAGTTTATGATTTGTAAAGATTTCATGAAAGTTGATTTTAGGTTTCAAAGCTTGTTCTTTAGCGATTCCAAAAGTTCAAACGCCCATAACTTCCTCAGAAAAGCTCGGATTGCTTTGAAATTTTCGTAGGAGTTTGTATGATATAAAATGAGTATGTTTTTCATAGGCGGGCTCAGTTCGGGTCTATACTCGTCCGTGGGTCCCGCGACGCCCTTTATGTAATTTCGGTAACTTCGGGAAGAAAATGTTGTAATTATTGTTCCGATTTCAAATATGACTATTTTACTTATCTTTGGATTTATGATAATGATTTTATGCATATGATTCCTCACTACTCCGCTCGTGCCCTATGATATCGTTCGCCGGTTCCCGGGCCGGTTCGGTTGTCGTGCGTATTATGATACATTCCGGTGTTATGCTGTGTTTATGGTTCACCGAGCTCCTCGCTCGAGGGCCGGGTTCCACATATGTTTGGCGTTATGCTGTGATTGGCGTTATGCTGTGTTGTGATGTGTGCCGGGGATTCGGAGATTTGAAACTTTCTGGTGTTATGCTGTGTTATGGCGCCATCGACAGGCGGGCGACCATATTTTCCTGTGCCCTATGCATAATTTATACTTTGGAAATAAACATTTTGATATTTTTGGGATATGTATTATTTTCCATACTTCTGATTCAATTACTGTTCAAGACTTATTTCTGTACCTTCTGCTTTGCATACTCAGTACATATTTCGTACTGACCCCCTCCTCCGGGGGCTGCGTTTCATGCCCGCAGGTACAGACGCACAACTTGGTGATCCACCTGTTTAGGACACCCCCTTCTGCTATTCGGAGTGCTCCTCTCATCCCGGAGCTTATATTTTTGGTATATATACTTGTTAGTGCATTTATACATATTCGTTCATGGGTACGGCGGGGCCCTGTCCTGTCATATGATTCTGTCGGTCTGTTTAGAGGTCTGTGGACATGTTTGTGGGTTAGGGTCTTTCTGTATGAATGTATGTACATGTCGTTTGGGCGATCCCATACGCCGAGGCGGCCGGTCCGCATATGTTGTTTGGGCGACCCTATACGCCGAGGCGGCCGGTCCGCATATGTTTATATATTGCTTGGTTAGCCCTGTGTGGCTTTCGTTGGTATTTTCTGCGTGCAGGGTATATTGGATAGTCCGTAAAACAAAGGAAACTCTGTCGAAATTTTTCTGGAAATTACCTAAATTTGAAATAAAGCCTTGTCGGCTTCCGCCATATACTAGAATGAGTTGATAGAATTTGAGATAATATTTAATAGATGGGTTCGGGTGCCCAGATCGGGCACTAGTCACGGCCTACGGGGTTGGGTCGTGACAAAAGTGAGTTACCAAGCTGGGGGAAAGGTCAAAAGTGCTGAAAAGACTATAACGACCAAGTGGGTCGTTACATGCAATGCAATAATGTATGAAATATGGATGCAATGCATATGTAGTGTACTCATGTACTCCGATGATGGAACATCACATCTCGGTAGCACTACCCATGGGGGACCCGCAAAGTCCATGTAAGTCACGGTTCCGGCAACATCCTCAGCAACCGCTATCTCGCGATTCCAGCAATAACCTCAGCAATGGCTACGCATATGTCACGACCCAACTTGGGGCCGCGACGGGTACCCGGAGCTAGCTACCGAGCACCGCTCGGTCTACTACTCATCTTACTCATTTAATGCTCTTTTGCAAATTTTTATACATGAAAGTATAAGAAGACATATTTTGTATAGAAACATAAATGCTTTATATTCATTTGCCTCTCGGCCATCAAAATAATATATATATATATATATATATATATATATATACATATATATATGTAATAACACCTTGTGAGACCATCTAACCCGCACTGCGTATCTATGAGCCTCTACTGACATACTGTATATATAGACGGAACAAGACTCCGTCGTGCCCAAAATATGCATATGTACCAAAAGAATGACCATAAGCACCTCCGAACACTGGAGTGCTCTCTATCAGCTGACGGCTACTGAGGATCTGGGCCAAGCTCACCTCCCTGTCTACTTGTGGGCTTGAAGACAGCGTCCAAAGAAAATGGACGTCAGTACGAATATTGTACTGAGTATGAGAGGCATAAACAATGAAGAAAGACATTAATAATATAATGGGAACATCAATATGAAACAGCTGGATCTGAATGACAATCATAAGGGAAGTAATGCATGTTGTCTTACTCATACTCATCATCATGTCATATATGCATAATATGCAAGCTGCCCGTCCATGTCGGAACGGTGTGATAATCAATAACATTAGCCCGCGTCCAGGCCTCCCGCGTCCGGGGTACCATCTCATGCCGCCGACTAGTGGTGTCTGCCCATGCCAAAAGGTCAGGTGTATCCGTATAGCTGCCCGCCTTGGCGGTGACTGCCCAGCCAACTAGGCACGGTGTGAAATGCTCATGTCATGCTCATCATAAAATACTTATAGTAATATGCTTATCATCATATGCTTATCTTATCATAGTACGTGCATAAGGCTCAAGATCAACTTTACTCTATCGGGGTGACGTAAGGTCGTGATCCCCCGATCCCATTATGTAGCCATTACTGACATTCTGCCTCACCTTGAAAGAACTAGCACATAAGGTGAGTGTAGGCAATAAATAACATCATTATCTTTGTCACACCCTAATTTCCCTAGGATGTGATGGGCACCCGACCCCATACTCGGAGCCGAACGAACCCGCTGACCCTTTTACACACATAGTCTCTTTGAACTCTTAAATCAAATAAAATGAAATACATAGTAAAGCTTTCAGAAATACTTTTTTTCGTTGTTCTCTAATCAAACAAAATCTGTAATCATATGGAATTTATCACATAACACAGAATGACACATCGGCTGATGGAGCCGCTTACAAGACTGGCATCCTATACCCACAACTCTGTCTACAAACTCTCTAACATCAATCAAAAATCATAACGTATAAACTCTGACTCGGCAACACTCTAGGAGCAAATGGAACTTGCCAACTCCGCTGGAACATCTTCCATAATGGCTTCCACTCATCTGGGTGTACCTACGCGGCATGAAACGCAGCCCCCGAAGAAAGGGGGTCAGTACGGAATATGTACTGAGTATGTAAGGCATGGAATACAGAAAACAGAACCATAATCGGAACAACGGTACAAAGAGTAAGTACATTAACCAGAATACTAAGGTGCTTATTTTCCGAACGCAAATCTTGCATACTGATGTCATATGTCAGAAGAACTACAGAAAATGGGTAAATCATCTAGAGTACCAAAATACTTACTTTCCAAACACAGATCATGCGTGCCGACATCATATGTCATCATATACATATACATATAACAGATCCCGACCCTCTAGTGAGGGATGCGGTGGATGGAGTCATCATGTAATCTGACATAATATACCATATACACATATAACAGATCCCGACCCTTTAGTGAGGGACGCGGTGAACAGAATCATCAATGCATGTCAAAATCGTATATCATATATGCATATAACAGATCCCGACCCTCTATTGCGGAACGCGGTGAACAGAATCATCATATGCCATCCTGGCCGCCACCCCCATATCATCATATCATCATATACATATAACAGAACCCGGCCCGCAAGGGAGAGGGACGCGGTGAACAATGCAGAGGAAGACGCACGATAACAGAACCTGGCCCGGGACGCAGTGAAGAACATACTGAGGCTTGCACGAGCAGAGTAGTGCGAAACCATATGCGCATAAATCAAGACTCGACAGATACGTACTCTTACCGACATTTGAAGGATTATGAACACGTTTCAAGTCAATCCAGTTTAGTATGAGAAAGTTACGGACAGTTTACCACAGAACTTTTACGAACATTTCAAAGCAAATCCGAGATCCTTTTACGAAAGTTAGGGACATTAAAACTTACAGAACTCTTTTAGAAACAAAATTCTTTATGCTCATCTCGTTGTTCAATCATATAATAACCCGATCATATTGAGAATACTCATATCAAGAAGTGAATGAGAATCATAGATAGACTCGGAAACATATCAAACAGAGCTTCGGAAGTCATAGATGCGTATCAAAATCATATGAAGTAGCTTATGGAAATCAAGAATATTAGCCATCCTAGTGGCTCTAGGAATAGGAATTTCTTTGAATTCGTACATATACATCATTCATTTGTTTCATAAGGATCATGCCAAAAGAAAGAAAGGGTAAGCCTTACATACCTGCTCCACGCCCTATTAGCTACGCTTATTTATCCAAGCTTGCTAGTCTACATTCAAAAGAATTCACACAATTATTAGATTCGTTGTCATACACTTGCCTTAGTCTTTAAAATAAATCCACTTATGATCTGCAAAAATTTCGGCAGCATTTCCCCTGTAAATACACCATCCCCGAGAATCTAACTCGGCCAATTTTATCAACAACAATCCGAGAATTCAACTCGGCCAAATTATCAACAACAATACCAACCATCATGCCAACAATATCAACAATCAATTCAAGACGCATTCTAACATTAACAACCTTTGTCATACAATTCAACGACACTTCATTTATATTCAATTCAATTCACATAATATTCAAAACAACCCAATCAACATACTACTTCACCCGAAACCTTCCAAATTCAACAAGAACAATAACAACCTATTCCCTTCTTTCAAATTCATTCACAACAACCCAACTTACAATCTTCCAAACACATGTCTCACTTCCAAATTCATGAATTATATTTACAACCTACACATTAGCAATATCATTCCTACAAATATAAGAAACCATACTAATGTCACACTAACTTCTTCAACAACCCCACAATGATTCCAAATTCACTTTAATTCATCAAACCTTCATTTTCATCATTGAATCCACATCTATAACAATCGAAATACTAAATAAAATCAATTCATCATATCTACACAATCACCACCTCCATTCGGCCACACCATACACATACATATTTCATCAATTTCATCAATTTCTACATACAACAACATGCATAAATCATCTGTAACACATGTAAAAGAAGATTGAGCACATATCGTTCTCCACTTATCTCTTCTTGCTCGGCTAGGTTCACAATTTGCACAACAAATGCTTTGCTTACTCCAACAATCACTCCATGTTGTTAGGGTCGTTCCACTTGGTTGGAATACTAGAAGAAAATAATTTTTCTTGATCAATTTCCATGGACACAAATTTTGGAACCATGGCCGAATGGCCCTTATTTGTCTCTCCATGTTTTTTCTTCTTGAAGTTTCATGAATAATTTCCTTGTTTTGTAAGCTCTTATACACACACACACACACACACACACACACACACACACACACACACACACATATATATATATATATATATATATATATATAGCCCATACATGGGTGGCCACATGTCCCCACCCTTGGCTTGAGCCAATTGGCCAAGACTTGTAGTGGGGCCACTCACTTAAACCACACGGTCAACATGGCCCCTTTCAAGAATTTTCTTGAACTTTTTTGTGGAATTCCCATTTTGCCCCTAGCCTTCCACAATATTACCATGAACCACTTTGCGAATTTTCCTTTTACCCTTAGCCTTTCTCAATATTTCCATACTAATAAACAACTTGTATATTAAAATAATTTTGGAAAATAGTCTTACCCTTAACTCACCACGACTACCTTGAAATATCCGAATGTACAAAATACGGGATATAACATCCTCCCCCCCTTTTGAACATTCATCCTCGAATGTTCAACTGACCTCATGGGGTGTTATAATACTTCGCGAGGGTCCCTCTTATAGTTGTCCTTTTCTTCATGTCCCATTCCTTATCTTTCACCCTATTTCCTTTATAATCGAACTCCTCGGTCTTTACATGAGTCCTCATTCTGTGTCATGGGTTTTTCTAATCCATTGCGCCAACTTATTATCCTTGTCCTCCCCAGGTCATTTCTTGACACAAGTATACTTGTCTTTGATTTCTTTATATTGGCGCTCGTTTCGTCCATCGTTATTCCTTGTTGGCTCTCTGGTGTGGATTTCTTACAAATATGATCGTGCATCGCTTCACGTCGATGATTCATATAATTTCATAGCATATACTCTCATGCTCCGTATAATTAATAGTCTGTGAACTATTTTCTGGTATCCGGTGAACTCTTTTATTTCACTCACAGGCACTGCGTCCTTCCTTTCTTTCAAAATTTTCCGTCTACCGATTGTTGATACTTTCGTTATAATAGTCGTTGTCATCCGAATTATCCTTTGAATCTTATCATCCTCTCCATTATCCTTTGTGAACTTAGCTTGTAGCCCTTTCCTGCTCTTTTTATTACTCTTTAAAACATATCGCTGCGTACTTAGGTACGGCGCAAATTTTCCCGATACGAGGGATTCAAATCATGGCATAAACATATCATAATTCATGTTGGCATGAAGCATTATCTTAAGGTGTCTTCTATCATTTCCCTTCATGTCGGCCTCATGATACACTCATTGTCAATTCGGTTCTACTTCTTTCAGGTATCCTTCTGATGTACCGATATGTTTTGAACTCTGGCCCCGAGCTAATAAATTTTCCTTTTCTGGCGCTTGAAAATATTGTGATTCCTTTTAAGCCTAATATAATATGGTCTCCCCCCCCCCCCCTTTAAGGGGCTCCTTATACGCCAACAGTCCTTTTGTGAAGTCTTCGTTTATACCTTACTCCTCATCTTTCTTTCCAACTTTATGCATAACATATCGAATTTTTTTACCATAAGTCTTTCTTTCCTTTGTGCGTAATCGGGTTCCTATTGCTAGCTCGCTAAGTTATCCTTCTTACTCCCATGGTTAAAGATTTCCAGTTACTCCACTCCTAAATGCTCTCCTCTTCCTTTGACCAACCCATTAGTATACTGTTCCTATTTTCATCCTTGACCCTCCTTGGGTTTATTCCTTCCTCCTCGAACACTTTTCTTCTTTTGCCATTTATGGCATCGGCTCTGAAGTTTGTGAATTTTTTTTTTTACTTTTAGCTCGCAAATCCGTTTCATTTCTAAGTCATCCTTTCAGGAAAGCACTTCCATGTCCGAAGTAATCACATTAATGTGGCTGCACATTTATTCCTTCATATACCTTTCGAGGGCTAAATCTCCTAGCACAGTCGCAGGGCCTAAGCATTCTTTCTCTTACTTCACATCCCCCTGTCCTAGTCACTTTTCCTTTACCCCCACTAATTGAAATTGGTTCTCGAACCTCACACATTTCTCTTTTGTTTCATATTACAACACTTTATCCTTTTTACGTACCTACCTTTGAATTTTTATCCAAATAGTCTCGTGCTTTGCCCGTCGTTTCTTACTTTTCACTTCTTTCCGACATTTTGATCTCCTTGCCTTTCATTAACTCACTCTCTTTCTTTTCCAAGTGTCATTGTATTAGAACTTTCCAATCTTAACCAGTAGAGAAAATAACATCAGCTTACCTTATAACATTTGTGCCGTTTATTCTTGTTGTCACCTGAACTTCGGTACCCTTCTTGATTAATCCCTTCTATACCGTAGCGCCGATTGCTGGGGTACACATCACATGTCCATCGATACAATCACATATGAGATATCATACGCATTCATATATATATAATTACTACCAACTCACCCACAAAATACTTCCAAACGCTATTCAAGCCTATCCTAATTCCAGAGCTGGGATGCACTTTCTGTCTCTTCACCAGTCTAATCTGCCTCGTCCTACGCGACCCCTTATGGTCTCCAACCATCCCGTATACTCTAATTTCCCTTAGGCTACTCTAACTTCTCATTTGTCTCCTATGTCTAAATCTATAGAAGTTCTTGCACACTTCCCAGGGGGTCACCCATCCTAGGATTTCTCCCATCTTAGCACGCTTATCCTCGAAACTTCGATGGAATGTGGTGACTTAATGCTGATATAATCGCATCC
The DNA here is from genome assembly GCF_019175385.1 of Lycium barbarum. Classification (NCBI taxonomy): domain Eukaryota; kingdom Viridiplantae; phylum Streptophyta; class Magnoliopsida; order Solanales; family Solanaceae; genus Lycium; species Lycium barbarum. The sequence goes on along the minus strand of NC_083337.1, from coordinate 98,437,211 downwards.
ACTTCCTCGCATGACCTTTATTACATGATCTGGAGCAAGTCGAAGTCTTACAGATTCTGAGACATTTTCGTAACACGTCCTTTCCTTTACAATTACTATTTTACCCTTTTCAATCTTCAATATTCACCTTCCACCTGTGTGTATGACTACTTCCTGTCCTAGATTCCCAGATTCCCGATGGTAACAAATATACCTTCGTCGCCGTTACTTATGAATACTTCGGGTATCAGCCTGTTCGGATTTTCACTCGCCATTCTTACATCATAATCTACAGCAAAACCGATTGTCGACTTTCCCTAAATCATCCATTAGACCTTGCTCCTACTAAGCCTCGAATGTTATCCATCTTAGTCCTTTGGACTGCTAATCGTCTTTCTCACAATCATTTTTCACACAATGCCCAAATTCGTAGCTCCTCTAAAATATCACATCTTACTTATCGTTTGTTTACGATATTTCCTTTCCACGTTTTTTCTTGTTAGGCATACCAAACTAAATGACCTGATTTTGGGCAATTCTGGCAGAACGTCCTTTGCAATCCTTACTATTCCAAATTTGTACGCAGCAATTATCGACAATACCTCACAAGGCATACATATGTATACGACACATCTCAGCCATCCAGAGCTTCCAGTTTCAGGTAACAGAACAAATGTATCAAAACTTACCTCCTTCCGTCATATGTAAGGCTTATATAAGGAATTTCATTTTCCTATGACTTGGCTCTATTGCACGATATAAGACAGAAAGAAGGTCAACAATCCCTAGATGCCCCGTAGCCTCCTGTTTATAAATGTGGCTGGCTTCACACCCATAAAAAGGACTCTACTGGACACGACTTTGCAGACAACCCCTAGGACAACCTGCTCTGATACCACTTTGTCACACCCTAATTTCCCTAGGGTGTGATGGGCACCCGACCCCATACTCGGAGCCCAGCGAACCCGCTGACCCTTTTACACACATAGTCTCTTTGAACTCTTAAATCAAATAAAATGAAATACATAGTAAAGCTTTCAGAAATACTCTTTTTCGTTGTTCTCAAATCAAACAAAATCTGTAATCATATGAAATTTATCACATAACACAGAATGACACATCAGCTGATGGAGCCGCTTACAAGACTGACATCCTATACCCACAACTCTATCTGCAAAGTCTCTAACATCAATCAGAAATCATAACGTATAAACTCTGACTCGACAACACTCCAGGAGCAAATGGAGCTTGCCAACTCCGCTGGAACATCTTCTATAATGGCTTCCACTCATCTGGGTGTACCTGCGCGGCATGAAACGTAGCCCCCGAAGAAAGGGGGTCAGTACGGAATATGTACTGAGTATGTAAGGCATGGAATACAGAAAACAGAACCATAATCGGAACAACGGTACAAAGAGTAAGTACATTAACCAGAATACCAAGGTGCTTATTTTCCGAACGCAAATCTTGCATACCGATGTCATATGTCAGAAGAACTACAGAAAATGGGTAAATCATCCAGAGTACCAAAATACTTACTTTCCAAACACAGATCATGCGTGCCGACATCATATGTCATCATATACATATACATATAACAGATCCCGGCCCTCTAGTGAGGGACGCGGTGGATGGAGTCATCATGTATGTTGACATCATATACCATATACACATATAACAGATCCCGACCCTTTAGTGAGGGACGCGGTGAACAGAATCATCAATGCATGTCAAAATCGTATATCATGTATGCATATAACAGATCCCGACCCTCTATTGCGGAACGCGGTGAACAGAATCATCATATTCCATCCTGGCCGCCACCCCCATATCATCATATCATCACATACATATAACAGAACCCGACCCGCAAGGGAGAGGGACGCGGTGAACAATGCAGAGGAAGACGCACGATAACAGAACCTGGCCCGGGACTCAGTGAAGAACATACTGAGGCTTGCGCGAGCAGAGTAGTGCGAAATCATATGCACATAAATCAAGACTCGATAGATACGTACTCTTACCGACATTTGAAGGATCATAAACACGTTTCAAGTCAATCCGGTTTAGTATGAGAAAGTTACAGACATTTTACCACACAACTTTTACGAACATTTCAAAGCAAATCCGAGATCCTTTTACGAAAGTTAGGGACATTAAAACTTACAGAACTCTTTTAGAAACAAAATTCTTTATGCTCATCTCGTTGTTCAATCATATAATAACCCGATCATATTGAGAATACTCATATCAAGAAGTGAATGAGAATCATAGATAGACTCGGAAACATATCAAACAGAGCTTCGGAAGTCATAGATACGTATCAAAATCATATGAAGTAGCTTATGGAAATCAAGAATATTAGCCATCCTAGTGGCTCTAGGAATAGGAATTTCTTTGAATTCGTACATATACATCATTCGCTTGTTTCATAAGGATCATGCCAAAAGAAAGAAAGGGTAAGCCTTACATACCTGCTCCACGCCCTATTAGCTACGCTTATTTATCCAAGCTTGCTAGTCTACATTCAAAAGAATTCACACAATTATTAGATTCGTCGTCATACACTTGCCTTAGTCTTTCAAATAAATCCACTTATGATCTGCCGAAATTTCGGCAGCATTTCCCCTATAAATACACCATCCCCGAGAATCTAACTCGGCCAATTTTATCAACAACAATCCGAGAATTCAACTCGGCCAAATTATCAACAATAATACCAACCATCATGCCAACAATATCAACAATCAATTCAAGACGCATTCTAACATTAACAATCTTTGTCATACAATTCAACGACACTTCATTTATATTCAATTCAATTCACATAATATTCAAAACAACCCAATCAACATACTACTTCACCCGAAACCTTCCAAATTCAACAAGAACAATAACAACCTATTCCCTTCTTTCAAATTCAATCACAACAACCCAACTTACAATCTTCCAAACACATGTCTCACTTCCAAATTCATGAATTATATTTACAACCTACACATTAGCAATATCATTCCTACAAATATAAGAAACCATACTAATGTCACACTAACTTCTTCAACAACCCCACAATGATTCCAAATTCACTTCAATTCATCTAACCTTCATTTTCATCATGGAATCCACATCTATAACAATCGAAATACTAAATAAAATCAATTCATCATATCTACACAATCACCACCTCCATTCGGCCACACCATACACATACATATTTCATGAATTTCATCCATTTCTACATACAACAACATGCATAAATCATCTATAACACATGTAAAGGAAGATTGAGCACATACCTTTCTCCACTTATCTCTTCTTGCTCGTCTAGGTTCGCAATTTGCACAACAAATGCTTTGCTTACTCCAACAATCACTCCATGTTGTTAGGGACGTTCCACTTGGTTTGAATACTAGAAGAAAATAATTTTTCTTGATCAATTTCCATGGACACAAATTTTGGAACCATGGCCGAATGGCCCTTATTTTTCTCTCCAAGTTTTTTCTTCTTGAAGTTTCATGAATAATTTCCTTGATTTGTAAGCTCTTATACACACACACACACACACACACACACACACACACATATATATATATATATATATATATATAGCCCATACATGGGTGGCCACATGTCCCCACCCTTGGCTTGAGCCAATTGGCCAAGACTTGGAGTGGGGCCACTCACTTAAACCACACGGCCAACATGGCCCCTTTCAAGAATTTTCTTGAACTTTTTTGTGAAATTCCCATTTTGCCCCTAGACTTCCAAAATATTACCATGAACCACTTTGCGAATTTTCCTTTTTACCCTTAGCCTTACTCAATATTTCAATACTAATAAATAACTTGTATATTAAAATAATTTTGGAAAATAGTCTTACCCTTAACTCACCACAACTACCTTTAAATATCCGAATGTACGAAATACGGGATATAACATTATCAATATAGCATCATCATACCGTAACTCTTATCTTATATAGACATTTATGAATATAGGCTTTTAACTTTCCGGAAAATGGGAACTCACGAAGAGGATAAAGAGTTTACACCATAGGATTCATGCCATTAGAAGAAAAGGACTAGCCTCACATACCTTGGTCGTTTAACTAAGCTATCGATCACTTGTTCTCCTTCGATATCACGTCGTTATCTTCATGAGAGAATTCGAATTAACATTAGTTAATTGACTACAAGAACGCATCGTTAATTCTAGGGAAAAAAATGGGCAGCACTTCCTTTGTTTATACTACTTTTCCCATGTTCTATATCAACTCCCAACATTCACAATACTACTCACAATATCACAATCAACAATCATCATTTATGTATATTTAGCAAAATCCACCATTTTCCTCCAATTTTCCCATATTTCTCCGTATAACTCATCTTTGTGTTTTCACGCATTTAATACTTGTTTCATGATATAAACATCATTATAACGTATTCATAATCACAACTCTTCAACTTTCATGATTCAATTCCACTATCATTCAGTTATGTCACTATTCACTCTGTAATGACCCACTTTCTATATTCTTCTACATTTCAAGTATCTAAGACTTCCAATACCTTAAACAACATGAAACGATCATGAAACTTACCTTGGATGATGGTTGAACAAGTCTTGAGTTGAAATACTTCACTTAGACAAAACCCTAGTTCCACCTTCTTTGGAATTCCTTGACTTAGATGAACTATGAGGAGTTTCACACTCTTGATTTCATGAATTTGGGTGTTATTGATCTAGATTTTCACTTGAATTCTTGGTTTGGAAGTGTTTGGAAGTTTCTAGAGAGAGATTGGGTCGTGTAGTGAGAAGGAGAATTAATAAAAATGAACTTAGATCATATTTTTATAAATACAAAACCAGTCCCGATGCCATTATACGGTCCGTATAAATTTATACGGTCCGCATAATTGACCGTAAAACTGACTCAGTGATCACGCCTTTCTGTGTCAACTTGACGGTTCATTTGATGGGTCGTATAATTTTATACGGTCCGTATAATCTACCGTAAAACCCACTTTTCCTCAACTTCTTCCTGTGAGACTTTAACGGTTCATTATACGGCCGTAAAGCCATTTTACGGTTCGTATAACCTACCGTATAATTCGCCAGTTCGCTGAGTCTTATTTTGTCGCTTCGTTTAATCTCCGATCCTTACGGGACCTTCTTAACAGTTGTTCAACACCTCGATACCAATCAAATGAACGTTACCACTCGTCTCCACAACATCGTATACACTATATCCTTGTTAGCCTATTCGCTGTACGCTTAACGGGAAAATTTTCGGGGTGTAACATTCTTCCTCCGTTTTGGAACATTCGTCCTCGAATGTTAAACACTCGGGATTCTATAAAAATTTCACCAGAGTTTCCCCTGTAATCTGGCACTACTGACCTATCACAGCAACCCATAATATCATCGCCTCACAGGGCTACATCACAATATCAACACATCTATGGCCACACACGACCAAAAGCATAAAAATAAAGCATACATACCTTATATCGTCGACGTTTCATCTTGAATCTCTTCCAGGGATTGGAACAAATGGAGGTACATGGATCTCATCTTCTCCTCTGCTTCCCAAGTCATTTCTTCCCGGTTGTTGTTCCGCCATAGAACTTTGACTGAAGCAACCTCTTTATTCCGAAGCCTTCGCACTTGCCTATCTAGAATAGCAATAAGCACTTCTTCGTATGTTAGCTTCTCTGTCACTTGCACATCCTCTACCGGAACTATTCTTGTTGGGTCTCCAATGCACTTGCGGAGCATCGAAACATGGAATACTGGATGGACCAATTCAAGCTCCGAAGGCAGTTTCAATTCATAAGCTGTCTGACCCACCTTATTAATGATTTCATAGGGTCCGATGTATCTAGGGATTAACTTCCCTTTCTTGCCAAATCTCATCACCCCCTTCATCGGTGACACTTTCAGTAACACCCAATCGCCAACTTGAAATTCCAAGTCTCGTCGGCGATTGTCTGCATAAGACTTTTGGCGGCTTTGGGCTGTTAGCAATCGATCTCGGATCACCTTAACTTTAAGGTCCTCCACATTTCATCAATGAAGTTTTGCGGATCTTCATCCGGCTTTGACCCAAAGAATTCCGTGGGATTTAAGATCATAAAATCACGGGCTCTCGTACTAGCTGAACGATCACTTGGGCTCGCATTCTGTCGTTGTGCCTGAGCGGCAACAAATTGTGTCAATAAATGTATGGCCTCGGATACTTGTTGAACCGAAGCACCTGGTGGAGGAATCGGAGCTGAGGCTCCTCCTTGCTCTTCTACATCGGGCACGGCCTCATTTTGCGTTTCACCTTCCTCTACATTCATCGAAAGCTCTCGTTCTGGCCGCCTTTTCGTCGTAGTTTTTCCCTTCTGGGCGGCGGTAGCTTTTCCCTTTGGCGGCATTTTTTTGAAACCATAACACACTTTTAGGAAGGATGTAATCTTAGGCATGCCTCTAACGCACAATCTCATGAGAAGAAGGATGGTCATTTTCCTAAATGCCTGTAGCCTCTTGTTTATTAGCGTGGCACGCAATACACCATAAACAAGACTCTACTAGACACGGCTCGTAGACACTTCCTAGGACGAACTGCTCTGATACCACTTCTGTCACGATCCAACTAGGGGTCGCGACGGGTACCCGGAGCTAGCTATCGAGCACCGCTCGCTCTACTACTCATCTTACTCATTTAATGCTCTTTTGCAAATTTTTATACATGAAAGTACAAGAAGACATATTTTGTATAGAAACATAAATGCTTTAAATTCATTTTCCGCTCGGCCATCAAATTAATATATATATATATATATATATGTATGTAATAACACCTTGTGAGACCATCTAGCCCACACTACGTATCTACGAGCCTCTACTGACATACTGTATATATAGACGGAACAAGACTCCGTCGTGCCCAAAATATGCATATGTACCAAAAGAATGACCATAAGCACCTCCGAACAATGGAGTGCTCTCTATCAGCTGACGGCTACTGAGGATCTGGGCCAAGCTCACCTCCCTGTCTACCTGTGGGCATGAACACAGCGTCCAAAGAAAACGAAAGTCAGTACGAATATTGTACTGAGTAAGAGAGGCATAAACAATGAAGAAAGACATTAATAATATAATGAGAACATCAATATCAAACATCTGGATCTGAATGACAATCATAAGGGAAGTAATGCATGTTGTCTTACTCATACTCATCATCATGTCATATATGCATAATATGCAAGCTGCCCATCCATGTCGGAATGGTGGGATAAGCAATAACATTAGCCCGCATCCAGGCCTCCCGCGTCCGGGGTACCATCTCATGCCGCCCACTAGTGGTGTCTGTCCCATGCCAAAAGGTCATGGTGTATCCGTATAGCTGCCCGCCTTGGCGGTGACTGCCCGGACAACTAGGCACGGTGTGAAATGCTCATGTCATGCCCATCATAAAATACTTATAGTAATATTCTTATCATCATATGCTTATCTTATCATAGTACGTGCATAAGGCTCAAGATCAGCTTTACTCTATCGGGGTGACGTAAGGTCGTGATCCCCCGATCCCATTATGTAGCCATTACTGACATTCTGCCTCACTTTGAAGGAACTAGCACATAAGGTGAGTGTAGGCAATAAATAACATCATTATCAATATAGCATCATCATACCGTATCTCTTATCTTATATAGACATTTATGAATATAGGCTTTTAACTTTCCGGAAAATGGGAACTCATGAAGAGGATAAAGAGTTTACACCATAGGATTCATGCCATTAGAAGGAAAGGACTAGCCTCACATACCTTGGTCGTTTAACTAAGCTATCGCTCACTTGTTCTCCTTCGATATCACGTCGTTACCTTCATAAGAGAATTCTAATTAACATTTGTTAATTGACTACAAGAACGCATCGTTAATTCTAGGAAAAAAATTGGGTAGCACTTCCTTTGTTTATACTACTTTTCCCATGTTCTATATCAACTCCCAACATTCGCAATACTACTCACAATATCACAATCAACAATCATCATTTATGTATATTTAGCAAAATCCACCATTTCCCTCCAATTTTCCCATATTTCTCCTTATAACTCATCTTTGTGTTTTCACGCATTTCATACTTGTTTCATGATATAAACATCATTATAACGTATTCATAATAACAACTCTTCAACTTTCATGATTCAATTCCACTATCATTCAATTATGTCACTATTCACTCAGTAATGACCCACTTTCTATGTTCTTCTACATTTCAAGTATCTAATCCTTCCATTACCTTAAACAACATGAAATGATCATGAAACTTACCTTGGATGATGGTTGAACAAGTCTTGAGTTGAAATACTTCACTTATAAAAAACCCTAGTTCCACCTTCTTTGGAATTCCTTGACTTCGATGAACTATGAGGAGTTTCACACTCTTGATTTCATGAATTTGGGTGTTATTGATCTAGATTTTCACTTGAATTCTTGGTTTGGAAGTGTTTGGAAGTTTCTAGAGAGAGATTGGGTCGTGTAGTGAGAAGGAGAATTAATAAAAATGAACTTGGATCATATTTTTATAAATACAAAACCAGTCCCGATGCCATTATACGGTCCGTATAAATTTATACGGTCCGTATAATTGACCGTAAAACTGACTCAGTGATCACGCCTTTCTGTGTCAACTTGACGGTTCATTTGACGGGCCGTATAATCTACCATAAAACCCACTTTTCCTCAACTTCTTTCTGTTACACTTTAACGGTTCATTATACGGCCGTAAAACCATTTTACGGTCCGTATAACCTACCGTATAATTCGCCAGTTCACTGAGTCTTATTTTGTCACTTCGTTTAGTCTCCGATCCTTACGAGACCTTCTTAATAGTTGTTCAACACCTCGATACCAATCAAATGAACGTTACCACTCGCTCCACAACATCGTATACACTATATCCTTGTTAGCCTATTCGCTGTACGCTTAACGGGAAAATTTCCTGGGTGTAACAGCATATCCTTCATTTTGGGATAAACAGCAGACATCGGTCCTCACGTCACTCTCATCCAACTGAGCCCAGCTCATAACAGTGTTTTCTCGAGTATTATCAATGTATCAACAGTATATCATGAAGGATGAGAATGCGTGCAATGAATGAGATCAATGTCAATAATCAAATCAATATCAAAGTACCACATGTGGGCACACCAACAATATCATGAAAAGGCTAGACAATAAGCCATAATAGGGCACTGGGCGACGAACTCTGCAATATCCTGCTTCATGCCGTCCCACCAGTATAAGCATCGGAGATCATGGTACATCTTCGTAGACCCAGGATGGACCGGATAGCGAGCATAATGTGCCTCGCTCATAACCTGCTGCCGAAGGCCTGCAATATCAGGTACACACAACCTGCCTCTGTATAACAAAGTACCGTCCGGTGAAAACTCGAACGGAGTCCTCTCCTTATCATAGGCTGTGTCCCTGTACTGAGCTAAGACAGGATCTTCGTATTGACGCCGCTTAATATCGTCCCTGAGGGATGACTCAGAAACCCCTCGAACAGAAATCCGTGTATCTCCAGAATCGGCCAGACGAACCCCGAGACTAGCCAACTGCCGAATATCACGGGCTATCTCTCTCTTGTCTGGCTGTAAATCGGCCAAACTGCCCATAGACTTCCGACTGAGCACATCGGCAACAACATTAGCCTTACCCGGATGATACAGAATATCCACGTCATAATCTTTCAGAAGCTCCAGCCACCTCCGCTGTCGCAAATTAAGCTCTCTCTGCCTGAAAATATACTGGAGACTCTTATGATCAGTATAGATATCCACATGAACGCCATATAAATAGTGTCTCCATATCTTCAGAGCATGAATCACCGTTGCGAGCTCCAGATCGTGGGTAGGATAATTCTTCTCATGCTTCTTGAGCTGCCGGGAAGCATACGCTATAACTCTACCGTGATGCATCAATACACAGCCTAACCCTATACCAGAAGCGTCACAATAAATAACATACCCGTCCGGTCCCTCTGGAAGAGTCAGAACTGGGGCTGTAGTCAGCTTCTCCTTCAGCAACTGGAAGCTCCGTTCACAAGCGTCAGACCACTGGAACTTAGCTCCCTTCTGAGTCAGCCTTGTCAAAGGCGCTGAAATCGAAGCAAACTTCTCCACAAATCTCCTGTAATAACCTGCTAATTCTAGGAAACTGCGTACCTCTGTGGGCGTCGTAGGTCTGGGCCAATTCTTCACGGCCTCGATCTTCTGTGTGTCCACACGGACACCATCAGCTGCAATAACATGCCCCAAGAAAGCCACTGAAGACAGCCAGAATTCACACTTAGAAAATTTGGCATATAATTTCTGATGCCGGAGTACCCCTAATACCGATCTCAGATGATCTGCGTGCTCCGCCTCAGACCGAGAATAAACTACGATATCATCAATGAATACAATTACGAACATATCTAAGAATGGCCTGAATACCCGGTTCATCAAATCCATGAATACTGCGGGGGCATTAGTAAGCCCAAAAGACATAACCCTGAACTCGTAATGCCCATATCGGGTCCGAAAAGCTGTCTTAGGGATATCGGCCTCTCGTACTCGCACCTGGTGATAACTGGATCGAAGATCTATCTTCGAAAAACACTTAGCGCCCTGCAGCTGATCAAACAAATCATCAATCCTGGGGAGGGGGTATTTATTCTTTATAGTTACCTTATTCAGCTGCCGATAATCAATACACATACGCAGCGACCCGTCCTTCTTACGCACAAATAATACCGGGGCTCCCCAAGGCGAAGTACTGGGTCTGATAAAGCCCTTATCCAACAAATCTTTCAGCTGCTCCTTCAACTCCTTTAATTCTGCAGGCGCCATTCTATACGGAGGAATAGAGATAGGCTGAGTGTCTGGGAGTAAGTCAATAGAGAAATCTATTTCCCGCTCTGGAGGAAGACCTGGAAGCTCGTCGGGGAAAACATCTGGAAACTCGTTAATCACGGGGACTGACTGAAGTGTCGGCGTCTCTGCGTCCAAGTCTTGCACCCGTACCAGATGATAGATATAACCCTTTCTAATCATTTTCTTTGCCTTAAGGTATGAAATAAACTTACCTTTCGGCGATGCTGTATTTCCAGCCCAATCTAAAACTGGCTCCCCGGGAAACTGGAAGCGAACCACCTTATTCTGCCAGTCAACATTAACATAACAGGAAGCTAGCCAGTCCATACCCATAATAACATCAAATTCAGTCATATCTAACTCTACCAGATCTGCCTTAGTATCACGGCCACATACAATCACAGAACAGTCTTTATAAACCTGTCTCGCTACAATAAAGTCCCCTATCGGTGTGGCTACCTCAAATGGCTCTATAGGTTCAGACATAATACCAATTTTACCGGTAACAAGGGGTGAAATATATGATAAAGTCGAACCTGGATCAATTAGTGCATACACAGATCGAGAGAAGACCAATAAAGTACCCGTGACGACATTAGGAGATGCCTCCTGATCCTGGCAGCTGGCCAAAGCATAAATGCGGTTCGAAGGACCGCTAATACCAGAAGCTCCACCACGGCCTCTGTCGCGACCCGCTGGCGCTGGAAAACCCTGCCCCGTAGGGCGCATAGCCACTGACGAAGATGAAGACCCAGCGACTGATCCGGTAGGCTGCGCTGCACCACCCGAACTACCCTTATACGGGCAATCTCTCACAGAATGGCCCTGACGACCACAAGAAAAGCATGCACCGGTGGCTCTGTAGCACTCTCCCGTATGGTATCTGCCGCAAAAAGAACACTGAACCCTGGGTGGCCTCATCTGACCAGAACCCCTATCTGTCCGTGAACCTGAAGCCCTGGAGCTCTGGCCTGCTGCTAAATACCCTGGGCTATCAAATCTGCGACCGGTAGGCTGGGGAGGCGCGCTCTGCGCTGGCTGAGATGACAATCTGCTAGGCTGCTGCGGCTGTTGGGGCTGTCTGCCCCGAAAATCTCCAGATGACCTGGCCCTCTTGGGCTGTCTCCGATCCTGGCCCCTGTCAGGCTGGTGTCCTCCTTTGCCCCGATCCTCCATACCCTGGGCATGGGCCTGGATACGGGCAATGTCCATATCGGGCTGAGCAGCCAATACTAAGCAGCTATCAACAAAATACCGATCCAGCCCCATAATATATCTGTGCATCCGGTTCGCCATAGTAACCACCACAGTAGGTGCATATCGGGCCAAGGAATCAAACTCCAAACTATAGTCCCGGATACTGCGGCCCTTCTCAATAATAAGAATCTATCAGATCTGGCTCGTCGCAACTCTGGGGCAGAAAATGTCCAAGAAATGCCTGAGAAAAATCGCCCCAAACTGCTGGAGGAGCGCCGTCCCGCCTGGATAGCCCCCATGACTCGTACCAGTTTGCCGCCACATCATATAACCGGTACGAAGCTAACACGACTGACTCTGTCTCGGAAGCATTAATCAAATCTAGAGTGCGTCGCATCTTCCTGATAAACTCCTCAGGATCCTCCTCGGGCTTTGTCCCGAAGAACTCTGGAGGACTACAAGTCAAAAACTCACGGGCTCTCGAACTATCACGTCTGACTGCCCGGTCATCTCCCAGTCCATGCCCCTGAACCTGCCCTGCCACAAGTCTAGTCAGCAACTGGACTGCCTCCCTCATAGACTGATCCTCAGTGCCTGACCATGGAGCTGGAGGCTCAGGTACTGGAACTGCGGGAGCTGGCGGTGGAGCCGCCCCCCGATCTGCAGCTACGGCTGCCCCTATCTCCTCCACGAGTGGCGGTGTAGAAGAACCCTCTGTCTGGGGCAAAGTATCCGGAGCAATATTTGCCTGGGCCCTGGTAATCCTCTGGACCCGGCTAGTCTCTCCCAAGGCTGCTGACATGGCCTTTTGGGCCGCTGTTGCCTTTTTTGGAGGCATATCTGCAAATATAGCCACTCGTTAGGGAGGGGTCATCCTGATAACACAGCTCTATCGCACGATCTAAGACAGAAAAAAGGGTAGTATCCTAAATGCCCTGTAGCCTCCCGTTTATAGGCGTGGTGCACAACACACCGATAAACAAGACTCTACTAGACACGGTCTGTGGACATTCCGAGGACGAACTGCTTTGATATCACTTTTGTCACGACCCAACCCCGTGGGCCGCGACCAGTGCCCGAGCTGGGCACCTATACGTACCCGATACCCAATTTAGCATATTAAGAGAGTAATAATATAATAATAACATTAGTGGATGCTACAGAATTTAGCAGAAGAGTAGACTTGGCACACAGAAGCCGATAAGGCTATCATAAAACAAAACATCCCAAACATATATACAGAACCCACACAGATGTATCCACAGACCTCTACAAAACATATCATAATCATAAGACGGGACAGGGCCCCGTCATACCCAGAACAATATACATATCCAGATAACAGTGACAGACTGTACCAAAAGATGGGCTCTGAAGAAGAGAGCGCCCCAAAATAGCAGAAACGGGATCCTAAACGTGTGGATCAGCAAACCTGTCGTCTGTACCTGCGCGGCATGAAAACGCCGCCCCCGAAGAAAGGTGGTCAGTACGAAATATGTACTAAATATGCAAAGCGGAATCACAGAAGTCAAATCATAATGATTACAGAAAATGAGTACAAAATCCAGAGTGTCAAATGCATATTTCCAAAACCGACAGAATGTGTACAGAAACATATGTCATATCATATCATATCCGGTCCCTGCCACGGGACTCGGCAGACAGAATGTGGCCACCCTCCCGACGCTGGTGCCACTATACAGAGGAATCAGAAAAAGGGGCGTGGCCCCGTATCATATAATGTCATATCAAAATGGCCATAACAGATCAGATCAGAATAGGCGGACATGGCACATCATACTCCACAGACCCATGTACGCGTATACCTGCCCCCTCACATCGGGACGCGGCGAACAATGCTGAGAATTACGCTTGACAACATATCCTGGCCCTGGCTCAGTGTGGGAAACATTGGGACATCCACGAATGGAGTAGTGAGAGACTAATGCAATTTAAAAATATCATAAATGTTTGCAAAGACTCGATGAAGCGTAGAAAAGACAAACAAATCAAATGGAGTCGGACGGAATCATAATAAATGTATTTCAGATATCGTAATAAATTACAGAAGTATAACTTTGCCGAAGTCATTCCGAGTGTCAAAATAATTTATAATATTTAACAGAATATTTAAAATAATATTCTTTAAGCGATTAGTAGGGTAATTAAAACATTTCTTTCAAAAATCGCTTAAAAAGGAAGCTTTAGCATATTAGGGGCAAAACCGTAAATAGCGGGCCCGCCTTGGAACAAACAAGGCGGCGGGCTCAAATTGTGCCCTCTAAGCATATAGTATCACCTAAAAAGGTTATACAGACATTCTATGACTTTCTGAATAATTTAGAGCAAAATTGCATAATTTCAGAAAAAGCGTATCAAAATGGTTCAATTCTACTGAAGGAAAAACTGAAATTTTGTCGTGCGGATTCCGAGGGCCAAGAGGTCCTTCGAGGCCCGGATCCGACCCTAACACACTAGGGGCATGCCAAGGGAAGAATTAGGTTTGCTTTACATACCTTTCGCGCTCCTTAAGCCTTTCCAAACTCACTTCCCGTTTCGTCGAAAAACTGCAATTGGTCAAGTTTACCAATTGTGAATTATTAATGCCATTATTTCAACTTTAAGCATATTTGGCTACCGAAATTTCGGCAGCACTTCCCCTATACATATGACACCCCGAGAATTCAACTCGGCTATAAATCATCAACAACAACCCAAACGACAACAACAATATCAACAATGAACATTAAAAACACAAATATCCCTAAACTAGCCATTTTTCTCACAAGTTGACATAATCTTCAATTCAACCCAACTTTCAACTAAGATCAATAATTTCATATTCAACAACCATCATGATCATCACCATATAGTTCTAGAAACATTTCATATCTTTTTCCTTAAGATATACACTCGATATACATGATATACAATCTTCCGCCAAAATCATAACTTATGCAAAACATCAAATCTTTGGCATACAACTTCATAACAAGTTTCCAACTTCCAAATTCATCACTGATCATTACTATTAGCAACCAAACAACTTCATTTCCTTAACGTCGGAAAATCATACTAAAACGACATAAGTTTCTACATTCCCATTCAATACAAACTTATATCATTCTAACTTCATTTACATATCAAGCATTACAACAACACTCCAATACTCTAAACAAACTTAATCCATTTCATTCCCAAGTCAAATACACCACACGGCCATATGCTATTTTTCTCCATTCAATCAAATTTATTCCACTTTCATTCTCAACATAAATTCCATCACATTCACAACTAGAATACAACATGAATTCTATACATTTTTGGCTATACAACATGTATATACACACGGCTACAAGCCATATACCAAACCCACATTGCAAACTTCCATTTTTCCATATAATCAACACATTTTTACATACTACAACACAAACAAAACTTCATAACACAAAGACAAGGGATGAATTCTCACCTTTTCCTCAAGTCTCCTTCACTTGAATATATGATCACTTTGGAGATTCTAATGCTCCCCACTCCAAACCAACTACACCAAGATACAAAGGAACCTTGACTTAGTAGGAAATCAACAAGAAATGAATTTTTAAGACAAGATTTTTGCTAGCCTATTTTTCATGGCAAACCCGAAACCCTCTATCTTCTTGCTCTTTTTTTTTGTTCTTGTTTATCATCTTTGTTGACTTGTCTTGATATTATCCTAACATATACTAGTTGATCACATGACTAGCACATGATCAACTAGGTGGGTTTGGGCCAAATTAAATGGCTTGGCCGGCCACCCCTACTCTCTTTGGGCCTCAATTTGTTTCACATTTTACAAGCTCAATAACTTGTGAATCATATTTTGTAATTCCCGAAACTAATTTCCAAAATTCCAAAATTACCCTTAGCCTTGTCCCACACTTTCATGACTCTATTCTTTCATGCATAACTCTTATGTTCAACAAAATATCAAATTGATCTTATATCTCAAGAATCCAATATAATTCCAGTCTTTCCAAACGTGTGCAAACACGGGATATAACATTAACCCTTTTTCATTCAATAGAATTGAATCATATGCTCTATGCTTTGTTGAAAGAATGGTGTAAGCGCCTATAAATTACCTAAGAGGATATGAGATTGCCCTAACACCTTCATAGATGACTCCATAGGCTTAATGTACATAATTTGAGCCCACCACCTCAAATGACCCGAGGTGGGCCCACTATTTCCCGATTCCTCTCCTATTGTGTATTGACTTATTTTCGAGCGATCTCAAAGGGAACGTTTTAACTACCCTTCTAACTACTAAACGACAATTGTTTTAAATATTCCATTGAGTCTTATAAACTATTTTGGAAAATGGAAACGATTCCAGAAAAATTTATTTTTACGTAACCTATTGTGGTATCCGAAATACATGCACTGTGATTTTCGTGCGATTTCATTATTAAGGTTTGTTATCGAGATATTCCATCGAGTCTTTGTAAATGTATTATGTTTTATACTACATTTAGTTTCTCACTACTCCACTCGTGGATGCCTCAATGTTTCCTTCACTGAGCCCGGGCCAGGATATGTTATCAAGCGTATTCCACTGCATTGTTCGCCGTGCCTCGATGTGAGGGGGCAGGTATACACGTACATGGGTTGTGGAGTATGCTGTGCCATGTACGCCTATTCTGATATGATATGATATGATATGATACGATATGGCCATCTGATATGATATGATATGTTACGGAGTTATTCCCTACTCTGGAGTATGATATGTTGTGGCGCCAGTGTCGGGGTGGCGACCACGTTCGGTTCACCGAGTCCCTTAACGGGGGCCGGATATGGCATATGTTTTTGCATACAATAATTATGTTTTGTAAATATGTATTTGATATTCTGGACATTACACTCATTTTTTGTACGTTCTGTTCCGATTATGATTTTATTACTGTACTCCAGGCTTTACATATTCAGTACATATTCCGTACTGACCCCCTTTCTTCGGGGGCTGCGTTTCATGCCGCGCAGGTACAGACGACCGATTTGCTGATCCTCCCGCTTAGGATTTTATTCTGCTGTCTTGGAGTGCTCTCTTGTCTGGAGCCTACATTTTGGTACAGACTTTTTCTATTGTACATATATATGTTATTCAGGGGTATGACGGGGCCCTGTCCCATCTTATGGTTTTGTTATTGTTCCGTAGAGGTCTGTAGACATACATGTGGGTTGTGTATATGTTTTGGGTTGATATGTTCTGCGATAGCCTTATCGGCTTTCCCGCGTTATATCTGTTACCTGTGGTAATTAGTAACGCTATATGCCTTCTATATCTGTATATTCTGTGTAAATGCTAGTTTGGGTTGCTGGGTACGTACGGGTGTCCAGCATGGACACTAGTCGCGGCCTACGGGGTTGGGTCGTGACAGTATGAGATCAGTCTATGTCACTTATGGGCCCCTGATGTTCAGTATGGTTCAGATGTTATTATAGGGGTGTTTTGTCAATGTAGGTCAGACACTCGTCACGACTCATCAATTTGGGTCGTGACAATTCGCCTGATTTTAGGAAGCCAAAATATACAACTGAGCCAACTAGCATCAAACAAAAGTAATTCAAGATCATGGCATATGGTTATAGCAACTAAGCCCAATTGTGTCAAGTATTAATTCGTCCAACCGAATTCGTATATAATAGCTAGATAACAAGAATAACACAAGAATAACCCAAGAATACCACAAGAATATCCCAACAATATCATAAGAATATCATGACAATATCACAAGAAGCCCAAAGGTACAATGCAATGCAATAATGTATGAAATATGGAAGCAATGCATATGCAGTGTACACATGTACTCAGAGGATGGAACATCACATCTCGGCAGCACAACCTATGGGGGACCCGTAAAGTCTATGTACCTCATGATTCCGGCAACACCTCAGCAACCGCTACCTCACTATTCCGGCAACAACCTCGGCAATCGCTACGTACATCCTCGATTTGGGGATAAGCATCAGACATCGGTCCTCATGTCATTCTTATCCAACTAAGCCCAGCTCATAACAATGTTTCCTCAAGTATTATCAATGTATCAACAGTATATCATGAAGGATGAGAATGCGTGCAATGAATGGGATCAATGTCAATAATCAAATCAATATCAAAGTATCACACGTGGGCACACCAACAATATCATGAAAAGACTACACAATAAGCCATACTACAATCTCTTTCCTCGTATCAAATGACAATACGTAAGATACTACCAAATCATAATTAGGATATATCAATAGTCTTCAATTTCTAGCAAGGGCAAAATCACAATAACAATATCACCTCATTCCTTTACTTCCTAACAACACCAATGTACGATAAACACGCTTTCTACTTATAAAGTCACCACTATACATCTAGTCTAGAATCATTTCATGCCCTTTTGGCAAGTCTATCAATTTCAATACTAATTTATGACTCAATATTAAATAACACAGGACATATTTATGCACATCTGTTACATCTCAGAAATTTCGAGTCGTTGCGTTGTGAGTAGACAAACGTAAGCCGAAAATGGACATAAAGTCCTTATGAGATTAAGGAGAGTATTTGATAACTTGAAGCGCGCACCTTAAGATTTTGAAATCATATGCATCGGCAGAATTAAGTTCGTCGAAGGAAGTAGAATGTGAATCATATTTGGGAAGATTTCGCAATGATTGAGTTATACTTTGTTTAGTAATGACTTGAGGAGGAGCTATAGGGACCCTTAGATAGTTAATGAAGTGTTACACAAGTTCCAAGAAGGTTCTATAAGAATTGGAAGTTAAACGAATCGAAGGGAGAAACTTATCCAAAAGGGGCAGTTTGATGGACCATTTGACGGACCGTAGGGAGTTTGAAAGCGCCACCACCGTAAAATAGTCACAGTGAGGCATGTTTGGCTGGGCAGATTGACGGTCCATTTGACGGACCGTAGGAAGTTTGACGGTCCATCAAAGCGGGCATCAAAATTCCCTACGGGATTTTAAGTGACGCTTTATATATTCCGTTTCACCTCATTTGGATTCACTATTTCCCAAAATCAGATCTTAGAGCTCTCCAAAACCCTCTCGGCAAGTCTATAAACTAATCCAAGCTAAATCCAAGAGAATCAAGAGATTCAATTGCTAAGAAGCTTACTAGGGTTTGTGAATCTCAAGATTTCCTTTGGTGTTGATGATTGGAAATTTCACTTTAGTGGAGTAAGTTAATCCAAGGCTTGTTCTTGTCTGATTAAGGTAAGATTTTACATCTCTTGCATATGGTTAAGTGTTACACCTCGAAATTTTTTCCGTTGATGCACAGTGAATAGACTAACGAAGGGCACGAAGTATACGATGCTTCAATGGGCAAGAAATAATATTTAATGGTTCTAATTGATATTTCAAAGACATTTGAGGTAAGAGAAGAAAGTTTGTCAAGAAAGGCGAGGTATGCGTTGTGTATCGGAAAGAATTCAAAAAGTACCAAGTTAAGGATGGCTTAATGATGTCTTAAGGAAGAGTTATAACGTCCCTTAAATTGTTAATGAGGTGTTAACCAAGTGTTAAGAAGGTTCCATAAGGATTGGAGATCAAACGAGTCGACGAGATCGAGTTTCGGAAAGTTGGGCATTATACGATCCAACATACTGATCCTACAAAATATACTGGCCGTATGTTAGGCCGTATATTCTGCCAAGAATGGCAACCTTCATTGGACCAAACCTACGGCCACACATACGGTGCATATAAATTATACGGATTGTATCTTGGTTCGTGGAACTGAGTCGGGATAGATTTTAAGATTAATATAAGGGACCCCAACTTCATTTAATTCATTTCATTTCTCACTCCACACTTCAAGAACTCTCTAGAAAACTCACCACACTTCTTCCACAAGAACACAAGATAAATTCATGATCAACTTCATCAAACCAAGAGAATCAAGTGCAAGAAACTCATTAGGGTTTATCCAAGACAAGAAATCTCATTGGAAGTGGAACTAGGGTTTTGCTCAAGTAAAGTATTTCCACTCAAAGCTCATTCCCATACTATCAAAGGTAATTTTTATGATCATTCCATGTTGTTTAAAGTATTGAGAGGTTGACAGACGTGGATTGTTGAAGGAGATAGAAAATGGGTCATGAATGTAAGAATAGTAGCCTTTTTGAATAATAGCTTGGAATGAGTCATGATTCTTGATATGTGTGATTATAGTTATGTTATAAATGACATTAAGGACATGGGATAAACATCATATATGAGTGAATGTAATAATGTACTATGACCATGGTTATGGATGATTTGAAGCGAAGTTGGGAAATATGAATAATGTAGGTGAATAAAGATTTTTTCTTATAATGTTGTGAATGTTATTATAGATGTTTGGGAGTTGATATATGACATGGACAAAGTTTTATAAACAAAGGTGATGCTGCCCAATTTTCTCTAGCTTTAGTTAAGCATGTTCATGTGATCGATTAGCTAATGTTAATACAAACTCTATTAAAGGTAGAAACGAGAACATTGGAGGAGAACGTTCAAGCAATAGTGTAGCTAAACAAAAAGGTATGTAAGGCTAGTCCCTTCTTTCTAAGGAATGACTCCTATGGCATGAATCCTCCTATCTTTCAATGGCTTTCCTACATATCGGAAATTATGTGTCTACGATTATAATGAGCTTCATATAAGATAACGAAAAGAGATACGTCACGAGCATGGAAATGATGATGATGAGTCTAGGCCGAAAGATCCTAAGGCTATGATATGATGTTTCTGTAAAGCTAATGATCCTTTGATGTTTTTCATGGTACTACACTCACCTTATATGCTAATTCCTTCAAGGTAAGGCAGAATGCTTGTGAAACTCCATAATGGAATCAGGGGTTCACGACCTTATGTCACCTCGATAAAGTATATTTATCTTTGAGTTCCCATTCATGCATTATGATGAGTACATGATAATGTTAATACACCGTGCCTATATGGCCGGGAAGACACCGCTAAGGCGGGCAGCGTATACACCATGTGTAGATGGCATGGGCAGACACCACTAGTGGGCGGCATGAGATAGTTACCCCGGATGCGGGAGGCCTGGACGCGGGGTAATGTTGATCACACCGTACCTATATGGTCGGGCAGCTCATACATATGCATACATGATATGATGATGTTTATGAACTAAGTCGGCATGCATTATTTCTATCATAATTGACAGTCAGTTACAGGTTGTTCTTCACTTGATGTTTCCCTATTTCGTTGATGTATTATTGTTCTTTATGCCTTTCATACTCAGTACAATGATCATATTGGCGTCCTTTTCTTTGGATGTTGTGTTCATGCCCACATGTAGACAAGGAGGTGATCCATATTCGTAGGTGTTATCAGCAGACTTTGAGAGCACTCCATTGTTCCGGAGGTTCCATTGATTTTAATTTTGTGTACATATATTTTGGGCACGACGGGGTCCTGTCCCGTCAATATGTCTAGTACTCTTGTAGAGGTTCGTAGATACTTATGTGTGGGTAGTATGGTCTCATGATTTCCTCATTTTAGATATTATTTTGATAGCCGACGGGCTTATGTGTATAAAGGTAAATATGTTTGAAAGTAAAAAATGGTTTTTCCTATGATTAGAAGCATGAGAATAAATGAATGCAGGATGAGTATGATGAGTAGTAGTATGAGTGGTGCTCGGTGGTCAGCCCCGAGTACCCGTTATGGCACTTAGTCGTGTCATGAAAAAAGTGGTATCAGAGCAGTTCAGTCCTAGGAAGTGTCTACGAGCCGTGTCTAGTAGAGTCTTGTTTATGGTGTGTTGCGCGCCACATTTATAAACAGGAGGCTACAGGGCATTTAGGAAAAATGACCGTTCTTCTTCTTATGAAATCGTGCGATAGAGACATGTTATAAGATTTTCTCCTCCCTAATTAAGCGTTGTGATTTCAAAGATGCCGCCAAAGAGAAAAGCTACAGCCGCCCAGAAGGGCAAAATTACGATAGAAAGGCGGGTAGAAAGGGAGCCGCCAATGAATATAGAAGAGGGTGAATCACTTAACGAGGCTCCATCTAATACTTCTCCCACTCCGCCTGTCCTAGAAGAACAAGAAAGGGCTTCGGTTTCAGCTTCTACGCCTACAGTTCCTCCACCGGCTGCTTCGGGTCGACAAATGACTGAAGCTATTCATTTATTGACACAATTCGTTGCTACCCAGGCACAGCGCTAGAGTTCGGTTACAAGTGACAGGGCAGTTAGTACTATAGCCCGTGATTTCATGAGCTTGAATACTCCGGAGTTTTTCGGGTTAGTAAGAATATCGTTATATATATGGTTGCCTTAAGTATCCCGAGGTGACATCGTAACCTAAAGGATTTGAAATCGCGTTATGAGCGTATATGAGGTAATGTGAGTGCCCTTTTAAATTATTTGAGATTATTAGTAATGATATAGAAGATGGATAAAAGATATGAATATATTTTTGCGATTGGAGTTTCGTCGAAGCTTCGTAAGTTCTCCAGTTACGTTTAAGGTTATGGTGATTCTCCGGACCCTTCGAGACGTGTATGGATTGTTATGTATGTATATGGGTATGTATATGTATGTATAAGTGGTTACATGAGAGTTGGAAGAGGATTAGAAGATAAACGAATCTAAACGAAATGAATCGGAACAACTTCAGTAAAATCTCGGACCAGATTTTTAGCCCATATTGTTGGGGGCATATCTCCTAGTATATGAGTAGTTTTAAGGTGTTTCAAAATCCTAAAATGAAGTTCTTCGAGTCTCGTTTCCAACGCAATAAACCTCTCATCAAATTGATATTTGGATAAGGAAATATGGACGATGCAATTTGGGCTGGCAGGGCAGCAAGTTTGGACCCGACCCAAACACTAATGTTTCGGCCCATGAGGCCCATTAACGTTAATATATATGGCAAATTCACTTGAGGGATGATCATTTTCAGCTAATATCCTCCAAAAACATTAGAGAGAGAGAGAGAGAGAGAGATCCTAGGCTAAGGAAGCCATTTTGATCAAAATCCGAGCTCCGAATCCCGAAGCTCATGAAGAGAAAAACGTTGTACGTTGCGTTGCCTTCAATTTGAGATAAATATTGGTCTTGGGGGATGAAATTTTCGTGGTGGAGCTTCTGATAAGGTATTTATAAAATTCCTTTTATGTTATTAAAGTGTTAATTTAGAGTTTTAACGAATTAGAACGGAGAAAACAACATTATAAACTCGTTTGTTGTTTTGTTGAAATTTATGGGTGAGGGGCTGTTTTAATTGAAATTGATGGACTGATTTGAATTAATATTTTGGTTATTGTAATCATGGATATGTGAGGAGAGTGAAGGAATTTAATGGTTAGAGTTGGAGTTAAATTGTTGTGGGTTGTTGTAAGGATTATAGAGATAATAATGTGGTTTTATTGCACATGAGTAGATGATGTGGTGTCGAGTGGCTGTTGTTCTATTTCCCTGAAATTTTCTGAAAATATTGCATGAAATAAGGTATAAGAAGTGCATATGGGCTGCTTGGTGTATTGCAAGTGTTCGTTAGAATTTGGGGCATCGTTATGTTACAGTTGGGGGATGTTTTGATATGTTGTTGTTCTTGTTGAAATAAAAGAATTGAAGATATGGGTGTGTCCATATGTTATTGTTGGTATTTCTGTGTCAACAGGAGAGCAATTGGAAATTCGGATAGACGAGTTTATAGGGGAAATGCTGCCCAAATGTTTGTAGACAAGTGATGAGTTAAAGATTGAATACCAAAAGCCTTATAGTTAACAATTGGTAAAAATAACCATTTGTAGGTTTTGGGCGAAACGGAGATTGAGTTTGGACAAGCGTGAGTAGCGCGAAAGGTATGTAAAGCTTATCCTTTCCTTCTTTGGCATGCCCTAGGTCTACTAGGTTGAGATTTCGGCCTCGGGGACCATCCTGCTCATCGTAACCCGAGATTAGTTTTCGTTACTATTCATTCAATAGAATTGAATTATAAAAGGTGCATTTTACTAGAAAAGTGGTTGGACTTCCAAAACGTTTACAAATGTAACCCGATCGTTCTAAAACTTTCTTGGATGACTCCGTAGAGTCTAATGGGCGGGATTCTCGTCCGCCGCCTCGACTTGGCCCGAGGTGGGCCCGCTATCCCCGATGCCTCTCTTATTGTTCTGTTTGTCTTATTCCCGTACGGTAAGTCAAGGGAACTCATGGTTATTGTTCTGACTACTAAACGGGAGATATTTTATATATCCCGAGACGGATTTTAATGATTATTAACCCAATTGTGGGGACCGAAACCCTGACATGTGATGTACGGCTTTAGCCAATGTACTCTTGTCCGGAGTTCGCAGATAACTCCTGGTTATTATGTTGTTCACTATATGATAGGTGTTATGACCACCTTCATGAGCATTATAAAATGTTTTTGACATCTAAAGCGTTTTTAAAAATCTTACCCTGAGATTCTGGACAAACTACTTATTTTCTTTATTTTCCGATATACGATTTTGGTATACCTGAGTCCTGTGTGATGCATGATCCTGGCATGTGTGATTATGTTTGGAAAGTGATAATTTGGAATTTTGTCTGGTTATCTTCTGTGTTACCGAGTCCCGGGCCGGTTATGTGAATATGCGCATATGTGATATTGGCCGCTGGACCCTCGACCGCGGTGTGCCCGACATTGACTGCTGGACCCTTGACCGCGTCATGCCGGACGTGTGGCATTGACTGCTGGACCCTTGACCGCGTCTGCCGCACTTGTGATTATGCCGACATAGACCGCTGGACCCTTGACCGCGGTATGTCGAACTTGTGATAGAAAACCGCTGGATACTTGACCGCGGTATGTGTGATTGTGACCGCTGGACTTATGGCCGCAGAAATTGTGCGTTGATTCTTCTATGTGTGTGAAACAAAGATGTTTTCCAAAAGAAAGCAAACATTTTGTCATCCCGATTGCCGTGTTGATTTCTCTGGAACTTCTTTTGCCTGTTGTACGCCGGATACGACTCCTTAGTATGCTGGCTATTGTGCTCGCTTTCTATATATCGTATTTCAATTGTGACTTTGCTGTCTGTGTTGTATGCTTTACATACTCAGTACATATTTCGTACTGACCCCCTCTTTTCGGGGGGCTGCGTTTCATGCCGCGCAGGTACTCCCAGGTGAGTTGAAGACAGTATAGAGGATGTTCCAGTGCAGATGGCAAGCTCCATTTGTTCCCAGAGTGCTGCCGAGTCAGAGTTGGTATGTTATGTTTTCTGGATTACGTTAGAGACTTTGCAGACAGCGTCGTGGGTATTGGTTGTCAGTCTGTAAGCGGCTCTGTCAGCCAAAATGTCGGTCTGTGTTATGTACTGAATTTTGTATGATTATTGATTCGTTATGCTTGGAAGCTACGTGAAAGAATATTTCTGGAAAAAAAAATTTACGATGTATTTCATCTCATTTGATTTGAAACGTTTGACATGATTTTATGTGCAGCAAGAGTCTGAGGGTTCGCTCGGCCCTAGGTAAGGGTCGGGTGCCCATCACACCCTAGCGGAATTAGGGTGTGACAAAGTGGTATCAGAGCAGGTCTGTCCTAGGGGTTGTCTGCAAAGCCGTGTCTAGTAGAGTCTTGTTTATCGGTGTGTTGTGCACCACATCGATAAACAGGAGGCTACAGGGCATTTAGGGTGTTACCTTTCTTTGGATCTTAGATCGTGCGATAGAGCCAGCCATAAGAAATGAAATTCCTCTTACTAACCTTTGATTTCAACTGAAGAATGATATCGACAAAAGAAAGTGACCGATGATATTGGAAGCTACACAATACGCAAGTAAGTTATGGTACGAAAGAGGCGTGTCGGGTAAGGTAAGATTATTGGAATTTGATTGAAATGTGAGATTTGAGGATGAAAGAGAAGGTGAATAGAAAAGTACAACAGAACAGATAGTTAAAGGATCAGGTACGTCTCGAGGTGCCATATGTGAGGTAAGTCCCGACACCTTTATACTTTTATTTGAAATTGTTAGCCCTGTGTGGCTATGATACGATGTGATATGATGTGTATATACGTATGTGTGTTGGCCCTGTGAGGCATGGTCGGTATTTCTTGTGTGTAGGTTTTGGGATAGTAAGAAATAAAGAGGAACCTTTGCCCAAATATTTCCAGAAATATGAATAGGAAAATGAGATATAAGTTCTTAACATGTTTTGAAAGTCGATACCGATAGGGAAAATCTATTATGTTGGGTTAAATTCTAAGAGATACCCTCCATGTCATTCGTAAGAAGCATCATCCTTACTTGGGAAATTTTATTTTGGGAAAGCATATAAGATCAGCAAATTTCTGGAGATCATTTCAGGAGGGATTGGGGACCCAGGTGAACCTGAGTAAAAGGGCGATAGAAGAGTTGAGTCAAAAATAGAGACACGACACGAGATAATATGCTTGAAGTGTTATAAGTAGGATTAAGGGAAATTGCGAAATGGTTTAAGTGAGATGGTCAGAACGAGC
This sequence comes from Lycium barbarum, assembly GCF_019175385.1. NCBI lineage: Eukaryota > Viridiplantae > Streptophyta > Magnoliopsida > Solanales > Solanaceae > Lycium > Lycium barbarum. The sequence goes on along the minus strand of NC_083337.1, from coordinate 98,410,591 downwards.
TAGTTACTAGAAGACAGTGAATTTAAAGAGAACGAGCAAGAAGAACTCGACTTAAGCTTCAAGTATAGATGGATATGGTAAGTTGCAGTCGATTACGGAGGTAGCTAAATCGTGTCTACTATATTTGGAAGATCAATATTAACAGATGTCAGGTGGAGAATGGCATTAGTCTAAGTAAAGAAAGGCATAACATGATAGATGAGTTCAAGTTACAAGTGAATCGTTATAAGATCACCAGAAGCAGTATAATTATGTAGGACTAATTTGACATTCGGAGACGAATGTTCCTAAGGGGGGGAGGATGTTACACCCCGTAAGAGTCTGTGCTATTTTAATTAAGACAAGAAAGAATGAGTTAAGAAAGTTCAAGGAAAGTTAATCGAGTTAGTAAGAATATCGTTATATATATGGTTGCCTTAAGTATCCCAAGGTGACATCGTAACCTAAAGGATTTGAAATCGCGTTATGAGCATATATGAGGTAATGTGAGTGCCCTTTTAAAGTATTTGAGATTATTAGTAATGATATAGAAGATGGATAAAAGATATGAATATATTTTTGCGATTGGAGTTTCGTCGAAGCTTCGTAAGTTCTCCAGTTACGTTTAAGGTTATGGTGATTCTCCGGACCCTTCGAGACGTGTATGGATTGTTATGTATGTATATGGGTATGTATATGTATGTATAAGAGGTTACATGAGAGTTGGAAGAGGATTAGAAGATAAACGAATCTAAACAAAATGAATCGGAACAACTTCAGTAAAATCTCGGACCAGATTTTTAGCTGTTGGGGGCATATCTCCTAGTATATGAGGAGTTTTAAGGTGTTTCAAAAGCCTAAAATGAATTTCATCGAGTCTAGTTTCCAACTCAACAAAACTCTCGTCAAAATGATATTTGGATAAGGAAATATGGACGATGAAATTTGGGCTGGCAGGGCAGCAAGTTTGGACCCGACCCAAACACTAATGTTTCGGCCCATGAGGCCCATTAACGTTAATATATATGGCAAATTCACTTGAGGGCTGATCATTTTCAGCTAATATCCTCCAAAAACATTAGAGAGAGAGAGAGAGAGAGAGAGAGATCCTAGGCTAAGGAAGCCATTTTGATCAAAATCCGAGCTCCGAATCCCGAAGCTCATGAAGAGAAAAACGTTGTACGTTGCGTTGCCTTCAATTTGCGATAAATATTGGTCTTGGGGGATGAAATTTTCGTGGTGGAGCTTCTGATAAGGTATTTATAAAATTCCTTTTATGTTATTAAAGTGTTTATTTAGAGTTTTAACGAATTAGAATGGAGAAAACAACATTATAAACTCGTTTGTTGTTTTGTTGAAATTTATGGGTGAGGGGCTGTTTTAATTGAAATTGATGGACTGATTTGAATTAATATTTTGGTTGTTGTAATCATGGATATGTGAGGAGAGTGAAGGAATTTAATGGTTAGAGTTGGAGTTAAATTGTTGTGGGTTGTTGTAAGGATTATAGAGATAATAATGTGGTTTTATTGCACATGAGTAGATGATGTGGTGTCGAGTGGCTGCTGTTGTATTTCCCTGAAATTTTCTGAAAATATTGCATGAAATAAGGTATAAGAAGTGCATATGGGCTGCTTGGTGTTTTGCAAGTGTTCGTTAGAATTTCGGGCATCGTTATGTTACAGTTGGGGGCTGTTTTGATATGTTGTTGTTCTTGTTGAAATAAAAGAATTGAAGATATGGTTGTGTCCATATGTTATTGTTGGTATTTCTGTGTCAACAGGAGAGCAATTGGAAATTCGGATAGACGAGTTTATAGGGGAAATGCTGCCCAAATTTTTGTAGACAAGTGATGAGTTAAAGATTGAATACCAAAAGCCTTATAGTTAACAATTGGTAAAAATGACCATTTGTAGGTTTTGGGCGAAACGGAGATTGAGTTTGGACAAGCGTGAGTAGCGCGAAAGGTATGTAAAGCTTATCCTTTCCTTCTTTGGCATGCCCTAGGTCTACTAGGTTGAGATTTCGGCCTCGGGGGCCATCCTGCTCATCGTAACCCGAGATTAGTTTTCGTTACTATTCATTCAATAGAATTGAATTATAAAAGGTGCAGTTTACTAGAAAAGTGGTTGGACTTCCAAAACGTTTACAAATGTAACCCGATCGTTCTAAAACTTTCTTGGATGACTCCGTAGAGTCTAATGGGCGGGATTCTCGTCCGCCGCCTCGACTTGGCCCGAGGTGGGCCAGCTATCCCCGATGCCTCTCTTATTGTTCTGTTTGTCTTATTCCCGTACGGTAAGTCATGGGAACTCATGGTTATTGTTCCGACTACTAAACGGGAGATATTTTATCTATCCCGAGACGAATTTTAATGATTATTGACCCAATTGTGGGGACCGAAACCCTGACATGTGATGTACGGCTTTAGCCAATGTACTCTTGTCCGGAGTTCGCAGGTAACTCCTGGTTATTATGCTGTTCACTATATGATAGGTGTTATGACCACCTTCATGAGCATTATAAAATGCTTTTGACATCTAAAGCGTTTTTAAAAATCTTACCCTGAGATTCTGGACAAACTACTTATTTTCTTTATTTTCTGATATATGATTTTGTATACCTGAGTCCTGTGTGATGCATGATCCTGGCATGTGTCATTATGTTTGGAAAGTGATAATTTGGCATTTTGTCTGGTTATCTTCTGTGTTACCGAGTCCCGGGCCGGTTATGTGAATATGCGCATATGTGATATTGGCCGCTGGACCCTCGATCGCGGTGTGCCCGACATTGACTGCTGGATCCTTGACCGCGTCATGCCGGACGTGTGGCATTGACTGCTGGACCCTTGACCGCATCTGCCGCACTTGTGATTATGCCGACATAGACCGCTGGACCCTTGACAGCGGTATGTCGAACTTGTGATAGAAAACCGCTGGATACTTGACCGCGGTATGTGTGATTGTGACCGCTGGACTTCTGGCCGCGGAAATTGTGCGTTGATTTTTCTATGTGTGTGAAACAAAGATGTTTTCCAAAAGAAAGCAAACATTTTGTCATCCCGATTGCCGTGTTGATTTCTCCGGAACTTCTTTTGCCTGTTGTACGCCGGATACGACTCCTTAGTACGCTGGCTATTGTGCTCGCTTTCTATATATCGTATTTCAGTTGTGACTTTGCTTTCTGTGTTGTATGCTTTACATACTCAGTACATATTTCGTACTGACCCCCTCTTTTCGGGGGGCTGCGTTTCATGCCGCGCAGGTACTCCCAGGTGAGTTGAAGACAGTATAGAAGATGTTCCAGTGCAGATGGCAAGCTCCATTTGTTCCCGGAGTGCTGCCGAGTCAGAGTTGGTATGTTATGCTTTCTGGATTACGTTAGAGACTTTGCAGACAGCGTCGTGGGTATTGGTTGTCAGTCTGTAAGCGGCTCCGTCAGCCAAAATGTCGGTCTGTGTTATGTACTGAATTTTGTATGATTATTGATTCGTTATGCTTGGAAGCTACGTGAAAGAACATTTCTGGAAAAAAAAATTTACGATGTATTTCATCTCATTTGATTTGAAAAGTTTGACATGATTTTATGTGCAGCAAGAGTCTGAGGGTTCGCTCGGCCCTAGGTAAGGGTCGGGTGCCCATCACACCCTAGCGGAATTAAGGTGTGACATGTAAAGTCATTGCTTATGCTTCGAGATTATTGCGGAAACATGAAAAGAACTACCCAACTCATGATCTTGAATTGGCTGCAGTTATTCATGCACTAAAGATGTGGAGACATTATTTGTACGGTGTATATGTTGATATCTATACAGATCACAAGAGTCTTCAATATATTTTCAAGCAGAAGTAGTTAAATCTATGGCAGATGCGATGGTTAGAGCTACTGAAAGATTATGATGTGATTATTTTATACCACCCCGGAAAGGCAAATGTGGTAGCTGATATGGGTAGTCTATGTGAGGCTCCTCCGGAGAAGAAGGAATTAATTCGTGAGCTCCACCAACTAGCTAGCCTTGGAGTTCGTCTAATTGATTCTGGCAATGTAGGAATTGATATCAATGATCTAACTGTTTCATCCTTAGATATGGAGGTGAAAGAGCGTCAATACGAAGATCCTCAGTTGATCAATTGTAGAGAAACACTTCATGAGAAAGAAAATTCACCATTTGAAATTTCTATAGATGGAGTTCTTAGATATCGAGACAGGCTATGTGTTCCGGAAGTTGTGGAATTACGTTGTCATATTCTAGAAGAGGCTCATTTCTCTCGGTATTCTATTCATCCCGGAGCGACAAAGATGTATCACGATCTTAAGCTAATGTATTGGTGGGATGGAATGAAAAAGGACATAGCGGAATTTGTAGCTCAATGTCCAAACTGTCAACAAGTGAAAATTGAACATCAAAAGCCAGGAGGATTATTGCAAGCAATGGAAATCCCTACTTGGAAATGGGAAGTGATCAACATGTATTTTATTGTGGGGTTACCTCGTTCCCGAAGCAAACATGACTCCATATGGGTAATCGTGGACAAACTCACAAAATCAGTTCATTTTCTTCCAGTCAGGACTACATACTCAGCAGAAGATTATGCGTTATATCTTAAGTAGATAGTGCGACTCTATGGTATTCCGATGTCCATTATTACTGATAGAGGGGCGCAATTCATAGCTAAATTCTGGAAATCTTTCCAAGAAGGTCTGGGTACTCAAGTAAAGCTTAGCACAGTATTTCATCCACAAACTGATGGACAAGCCGAACGTACCATTTAGACCTTGGAAGATATGCTACGAGCATGTGTACTAGATTTCGGTGGTAGTTGGGATGACCACTTACCCTTTATCGAGTTTGCATACAACAACAGCTATCATTCTAGTATCCAAATAGCTCCGTATAAAGCTCTAAATGGAAGGAAGTGTAGATCCCCAATTGGGTGGTTTGAAGTAGGAGAGGTACAGCTAATAGGCCCTGAGTTGATTCAACAAGCAGTGAAAGAGGTCAAGGTTATCCGAGATCAATTGGTGACAACCCAAAGTCGCTAGAAATCTTATGCGGACAACCGGTGGCGAGACTTAGAATTTCAAGTTGATGACTGGGTATTCTTAAAGGTGTCGCCAATAAAAGGGGTGATGATATTTGATAAGAAAGGGAAGTTGAGTCCTCGATATAGAGGACCTTATAAGATTGTCCGCAAGGTGGGTCAAGTAGCTTATGAATTGGACTTACCCTCAGAACTGGAATCAGTCCATCTGGTTTTCCATGTCTCAATGCTCCATAAATATGTTGGAGATCCTACTAGGATCATGCCGGTAGATGATGTTCAAGTGACAGAAAAGTTGGCTTATGAAGAGGTACCCGTTGCCATACTAGATAGGCAAGTACAGAGACTTAGAAATAAAGAAGTGGCCTCAGTCAAGGTCTTATGGAGAAATAAAAACTGAGAAGAAATGACTTGGGAGGCGGAAGAAGATATGAAGTCCAAGCGCCTACACTTATTTCAGCCCCCGGAATAGATCCAAGATGATGAGCTATGTATGTTTTCTTTTTATGCTTTTGGGGTTGTGTGTGGCCAAACTTTATTGCTATTATGTTGTAGCCCTATGAGGCACTATTATTATGGGCTGTTGTGATAGGATGGTAGTGCCATATTGCAGGGGAAACTCTGGCAAAATTTTCGTAGAATTCCCGAGTGCTTAACATTCGAGGACGAATGTTCTAAAATGGGGGAAGAATGCTACACCTCGAAAAATTCTCCGTTGATGAACAGTGAATAGACTAACGAAGGGCACGAAGTATACGATGTTTCAATGGGAAAGAAATAGTATTTAATGGTTCTAATTGAGATTTCAAAGACATTTGAGGTAACAGAAGAAAGTTCGTCAAGAAAGGCGAGGTATGCGTTGTGTATCGGAAAGGATTCACAAAGTACCAAGTTAAGTATGGCCTAATGATGTCTTAAAGAAGAGTTATAACGTCCCTTAAATTGTTAATGAGGTGTTAAACAAGTGTTAAGAAGGTTCCATAAGGATTGGAGATCAAACGAGTCGACAAGACCGAGTTTCGAAAAGCTGGACATTATACGGTCCAACATACTGACCGTATAAAATATGCTAGCCGTATGTTAGGCCGTATATTCTGCCCAGAATGGTAACCTTCACTGGACCAAACCTACAGCCACACATACGGTCCATATAAATTATACGGACTGTATGTTGGTCCGTGGAACTGAGTCGGGACAGATTTTAAGATTAATATAAGGGACCCCAACCTCATTTAATTCATTTCATTTCACACTCCACAATTCAAGAAATCTATAGAAAACTCTCCCCACTTCTTCCACAAGAACTCAAGAGAAATTCATGATCAACTTCATCAAACAAAGAGAATCAAGTGCAAGAAACTCATTAGGGTTCATCCAAGACAAGAAATATCATTGGAAGTGGAACTAGGGTTTTGCTCAAGTAAAGTATTTCCACTCAAAGATCATTCCCACACTATCAAAGGTATGTTTTATGATCATTCCATGTTGTTTAAAGTATTGAGAGGTTGAAATACTTGGATTGTAGGACATAGAAAATGGGTCATGAATGTAAGAATAGTAGCATTTTTTAGTAGTAGCTTGGACTGAGTCACGATTCTTGATATGTGTGATTATAGTTATGTTATAAATGACATTATGGACATGGGATAAACATCATATATGAGTTAATGTAATAGTGTACTATGACCATGGTTATGGATGATTTTAAGTTAAGTTGGGAAATATGAATAATGTAGGTGAATAAAGATTTTTGCTTATGATGTTGTGAATGTTATTATAGATGTTTTGGTGATGATATATGACATGGAGAAGGTTGTATAAACAAAGGAGATGCTGCCCAATTTTCTCTAGCTTTAGTTAAGAATGTTCATGTGATCGATTAGCTAATGTTAATACAAACTCTATTGAAGGTAGAAATAAGAACATTGGAGGAGAACGTTCAAGCGATAGTGTAGCTAAACAAAAAGGTAGGTAAGGATAGTCCTTTCTTTCTAAGGCATGACTCCTATGACATGAATCCTTCTATCTTTCAATGGCTTTCCTACATATCAAAAATTATGAGTCTACGATTATGAAGAGCTTCATATAAGATAAAGAAAAGAGATACGTTACGAGCATGATAATGATGATGATAAGTGTAGGCCTAAAGATCCTAAGGCTATGATATGATGTTTCTATAAAGCTAATGATCCTTCGATATTGTTCATGGTACTACACTCACCTTATATGCTAATTCCTTCAAAGTGAGGCAGAATGCTTATGAAACTCCATAATGGAATCGGGGGTTCACGACCTTATGTCACCCCGATAAAGTATAGTTATCTTTGAGTTCCTATGCATACGTTATGATGAGTACATGATGATGATATTACACCGTGCCTATACGGCCGGGCAGACACCGCTAAGGCGGGCAGCGTATACACCATGTGTAGATGGCATGGGCAGACACCACTAGTGGGCGGCATGAGATGGTTACCCCGGACGCGGGAGGCCTGGACGCGGGCTAATGATGATCATACTGTACCTATATGGTCGGGCAACTTATACATATGCATACATGATATGATAGTGTTTATGAAGTAAGTCGGCATGCATTATTTCTATCATAATTGACAGTCAGTAACAGGTTATTTTTCACTTGATGTTTCCCTATTTCGTTGATGTATTATTATTATTGTTTATGCCTTACATACTCAGTAAAATGATCATACTGACGTCCTTTTCTTTGGACGCTGTGTTCATGCCCATAGGTAGACAGGGAGGTGATCTAGATTCGTAGGTGTTATCAGCAGACTTTGAGAGCACTGCCTCGTTCCGGAGGTTCCATTAATTATAATTTTGGGTACATATATTTTGGGCACGACGGGGTCCTGTCCCGTCCATATGTCTAGTACTCTAGTAGAGGCTCGTAGATACGTATGTGTGGGTAATATGGTCTCACGATTTCCTCATTGTATATATTATTTTGATAGCCGAAGGGCTTATGTGTATAAAGGAAAATATGTTTTAAAGTGAAAAATGGTTTTGCCTGTGATTAGAAGCATGAGAATAAATGAACGCAGGATGAGTATGATGAGTAGTAGTATGAGTGGTGCTCGGTGGTCAGCCCCGAGTACCCGTCATGTCCCTTAGTCGGGTTGTGACATTAAGGTTGTTTGATTGTTGTACCATTTGGTTGAAGGAAGAAGAATGAAAATAGAGTTCAAGTAAGGGTTTGAGGATATTTTGAGTTATAAATTAACTTGAGTTATAATCTTTGGCATGTTATTAGTATAGTATTATTATGGATATTGGTAATAATGATGAGGAACCATTGTGTACAAGTGTACAAAAGGGTTGTGTTGAAGTTGTTCATGTAAATTGATTATAAGAATGAATTTTGAGACTTAATTGAATATAAATACTTGATTACGATATTGTAGACGTTGTTATTGTTTTTTGGGAGCTGTTTTGGAATATGGTAGTGTTACACCTTGGAAATTTTCCACGAGCCTACCATGAATAGACCAATGAAGGGTATGAGTGTGCAATGTTTTACTAAGTAGGGAATGGCTAATTATGAATTTTTGAAAATAAGAGAGTTGCGAAATTTTATTTCAGCCCAGTGGTCGTAAAGTGATTTACGACCAGTAAAGTGATTTACGGACCATAAAGTGCCATCGTCCTTCAACATTTCAAAAAATTTGACTTTCTGTTAAATGTTGAAATGGTAAAATACGACCCAAAATACGGACCATAAATCGAAATACGGCCCGTAAACTGAGTCGTAAACTGCCAGGATCTCCAGTCAACCTTTCTGTTTCTGATATGCTTAAATACGACCGTGGAGGACGGACCGTAAACCAGTATACGGTCTGTAAACTGTGGTTTACGACCCCTGTACACCCCGACTGTTGTTCATTAAAAATCAGATTTTGAGTATTAAAAAGGGACCCTAACCTCATTTTATTTCATTTCTCATCTCCACAATTCAAGAACACTCTAGAATATTCTCCAAGACACTTCATCCAAGGGAATCAAGGGAACATCAAGATCAACAACATTAAATCCATGAAACAAAGTGTATGAAATGCAAGTAAAGGTCATCTACCTCAAGAAAACCCAAGAAAGGTGAAGTAGGGTTTTGGTGCAAAGAGGCATTACTACTCAAGACTTATTCAACCATCATCTAAGGTAAGTTTCATGACTTTATCATGTTGTTTAAGATATTAGAAGACTAAGAAGCTTGAATTGTAGAAAGACATGGGTGAGTAGTGTCACCATTGAATGATAGTGGCATTGAATCATGAATGTTGATGTGTTGTGATTATGAATACGTTATAATTGATGTTTATATCATGAAAAAAGTATTAAGTGTGCGAAAACACAAAAATGAGTTATAAGAATAAATGTGGGGAAATTGGAAGAAAATGGTGGAATGTGATAAACGTATATAAATGATGGTTGTTGATTGTAATATTGTGGATATTGTTGTGAATGTTGGGGAGTTGATATAGACTATGGGAGAGGTAGTATAAATAAAGGAAGTGCTGCCCAATTTTCTCTAGAAATAGTGACGTATTCCCTTGAGTCGATTAGCTAACGTTAATACGGATTCTTTCGTGAAGGTAGCGACGTGACATTAAGGAGAGCAAGCGATCGATAGCTTAGCTAAACGACAAAGGTATGTGAGGCTAATCCTTTCTTTCTAATGGCATGAATCCTATAGCATGAATTCCTTTCCTCTTCATGAATTACTATATTCCGGAAAGCTAAAAGCTTATATCCATAAGTGCCCATATAAGATAAAGAGATATGATATGATGATGCCTTGTTGATAGTGATGTTATTTATTGTTCACACTCACCTTATGTATTATTTCCCCCAAGGTGAGGCAGAATGCTCATATATGTTCATAATGGAATCGAGGGTACACGACCTTACGTCACCTCGATAGAATGCAGTCGTGCTAGAGTCTTTATGCATGTATGATGACAAGTATATTTTGATAAGCATATTATTATAAGTATTTTATGATAAACATGTCATGATTGCATCACACCGAGCCTAGTTGGCCGGGCAGTCACCGCCAAGGCGGACAGCTATACGGATACACCATGACCTTTTGGCATGGGCAGACACCACTAGTGGGCGGCATGAGATGGTACCCCGAACGCGGGAGGCCTGGACGCGGGCTAATGTTATTGATTATCACACCGTTCCGGTATGGACGGGCAGCTTACATATTATGCATCTATGATATGATGATGAGTATGAGTAAGACAGCATGCATTACTTCTCTTATGATTGTCATTCAAATCCAGATGTTTCATAATGATGTTCTCATGATACCATTGTTGTCTTTCTTCATTGTTTATGCCTCTCATACTCAGTACAATATTCGTACTGACGTCCGTTTTCTTTGGACGCTGTGTTCATGCCCACAGGTAGACAGGGAGGTGAGCTTGATCCAAATCCATAGTAGTTGTTAGCTGATTGAGAGCACTCCATTGTTCGAAGGTGCTTGTGATTCTCCTTTTGGTATATATGCATATTTTGGGCACGACGGAGTCTTGTTCCGTCTATATATATACAGTCTGTCAGTAGAGGCTCGTAGATACGCAGTGTGGGTTAGATGGTCTTACAAGATGTTATTATATGTATATATTATTTTGATGGCCGAGAGGCGAATGTATATAAAGCATTTATATTTCTATCTAAAATATGTTTTTCCTATAATTCGTGTATGAAGTTGATAAAAGGGCCTTAAGTGAGTAAGATGAGTGGTAGAGCGAGTGGTACTCGGTGGCTAGCCCCGGGTACCCGTCGCGGCCCCCAGCTGGGTCGTGATAGGTAGAACTCGATGAAATAGGGAAAATACTGCCCAATTTTCGCTAGCTTACAAATTATACTAGTTGGACTTAAGAGTGTCCTTGAAACCTAACCTTGGTATGAACCCTCTTGAATGTAGATTTCTCGAGCTTTGGAGGTGAACGTTAAGTAGTTAAGAAAACATAAAGGTTTGTAAGGCTAGCCCTTCTTTCTTAAGGCATGATTCCATTGTTGTACACCTATTCATGAAATTCACCATGTCTTCAACGACGCCCCCATTTCTAGAAATGCTAAAGCTCGTAAGCCTTGATGCTCCCATGATATCATTGATCTCATGCTACTATAGGTGACCCTCTAAGGAAAGATATAGTGATGATGATGATGTGGATGATACTCACATACTCCTATGTGTATACATAAATATGCATGGCTATTTTCTAAAACCGAGCTTATGTGGTCGGGTATGATATCTACTACGCACACACTACTACATCTGGGTACATATAACACCGCGCCTTGTTATGGCCGGTTATGTATAACACCGAGCCTTGTTATGGCCGAGTATGCATGACACCGAACCTACAGTGTCAGGTATAGTACTACTATATGTATATGTGAATGTATGGAAGGTTTTCATTAGAAAAAGGGTAAGTAAATATGATAAACGTCTCAAGAGGTACAAATGCCTCATCTATCTCATGTTATCCTTCATGCTTTTATCATGTTATTACTTATACCTTACATACTCAGTACATTGTTCGTACTAACGTCCGTTTTTATGTGGATGCTGCACCATGCCCGCAAATGGACAGGGAGACAGACTCGACCCTTAAGCATCTTTAGCAAAGATTGTCTAGAGGAGCTCCATTTGATCTGGAGCTGGAGCCATTAGTACTATTCTTTTGTGTACATATATTGGCACGGCGGGGTCCTGTCCCATCTTTATGATGTTACATACTATCTCTAGAGGCTCGTATATAGTTGTGTATAGCTAGATGTCTCTTAGCCTTGTCTGCTCATATTTTTGGCATATCATTTTGTTAGCCTTGCTGGCTTGTGTATATGTATATGGGCATTGCCGATGATATTGATATAAAGTGCCTTAGCTTGATGAGATTTGTATTATTGATGCATAGGAATTGCGAGTTAGCCATGTGGCTCACCTAGATATGATTGTGAAAATATGATGACAGGTGCCCGATGGGTTAGCTCCGGGTATCCGTCATGGCCCTCTGTGTCACGACCCAGCCCCGTGAGCCGTGACTGGTGCCCTATTTGGACACCCCAAACAGACTTACATACCAAATCGTCATATTATAGCTTAACCAAAATTTAATATTCATCATCTTAAACAGACTGAAAGCAATTATTATCTTAAGCGGTCGCGCGTACAAAGTATCTCATCAGAACCAACAAAGGCGGCGGAATACACATCGCCGAATATATGCACATATACAAACATACAGGCCATTTAGGCCGCATCCAAATCTCATAGATTGGCGGAATATACATCGCCAGATTCATACACGTGTACAGGCAATTAGGCCGTTTTGGCCATAATAGCAAACGGGACCGCATTAAGACGCAGATCATAGACAAATGAACACACACATGACCCATGACCCACATATATGACTATAGGCCTCTACAAACCATAACAGAATCATATGGCGGGACAGGGCCCCGCCGTACCCCAAATAATCAAATATACAGAAGCATATACATCACAAAAGGTATGTACCAATATATGGGCTCCGGATCAAAAGGAGCACTCTGTAACAGCAGAATGTGTGGCCTACACTGACAGATCACGAACCTCTGTACCTGCGGGCATGAAACGCAGCCCCCGAAGAAAGGGGGTCAGTACAAAGGATGTACTGTGTATGTAAAGCACAAAGTACAGAAATCCAAACCATAACTGAAGTGAAGGGTACAGAGAGAGAATACCGGATCAATATATCCAAAATCTGTACTGAAGACACATGTACATAATGCAAACAGAAAATCATGCATAAGGCTCAGGAACGTGGTCACCACTCCGACGCTGGTGCCACAACACAATATACTCCAGAAGGTTTCAAATCTCCGTACTACCTCGAACACAACATATATTATCACAACATATCATATCATCAAAGCATATCATAAGCCATATCACAGCATAACTCCATAAACGGTACCCGGCCCTATGGCGAGGTCTCGGGAACCGTAACACATCATACTGCCGAATATGTCATAATACGCACGATCACAAAATCGGCCCGGGAACCGGCGAACGATATCATAGTAATTGGCACGAGCTGAGTAGTGCGGAAACCATATGCATATACACAATTAAATTCCAAGACTCGACAAATAAATACATATACATATATATATTGAGATCAGAAAGCTCAAAGTAAGTATCGAGTCTGTCGGAATTAGTATACAAAAGATATGAGCCTTTAGATTTACAAAACTTTCGAAAAATACGTCACAAGCCATTTTCTGAGAATTTAGTATCATTCACATGAAGGAGCTCTCAAATAACTTATGGAGCAAATCAAATGGAGCCTTAAATTCATAGGCAAAAGTCCCCTTTTTATATCATACAAAAATAGATCAAGTAAGACAAACGAAGGAAGTCTCGGGCCTGGTGGGCCCACCTCGGGTAAAGTCGAGGTGGCGTACGAAATTTACAAATGTTAGACTCTATGGAGTCATCCATGAAAGTTTCAAAGAGATTCGATCACGTTTGTGCAAGTTATGCATGTTTGAATAGTTTTCCAACAAAACATAAGGATTATAGTTCAATTACATTGAATGAATAATACCCAAAATCAGACTCGGATTTCTATGAACAGAATAACCCCCGAGGCTCAAATCCAAACCTAGTATACCTAGGACATGCCAAGAGAAGGAAAGGGATAGCTTTACATACCTTACTTGCGTCTTACGGTCGCCCAAACTCGACTCCCGTTTCCTCTAAAATCTACAATTGGTCATAGTTACCAAATATGAGTTACAAGATTTTAAGACTTCAAACTTAAGTCCATATTTGTCTACCGTAATTTCGGCAGCATTTCCCCTATAAATTCAACATCCCCGAGAATAATCTCGGCCCAGAATATCAACAACAGCAACACAACAATACCAACAACATCAACAATCATCACAAAACACATTATAACATAAATAGTCTTCTTTTCCACATAGTGCAACAACTTCCATTCCAACTTCACAATTCCAAGCTAATATCAACATTTCCATATTCATTTACTAATCAAAATCATTCCAACACAATCCGGAAGTATTCCATATCATTATACAAAATATTTACAAAATATACAAAAATTCCCCCAGAACCATAATTCATCTGAAACCTCTAATGTTCAACATAAATATTCGTAACGCATTTTCATCTCCCAATTTCATTAACAACAATCATAATTTGCACCTTAACAATTCATTTTCATAATTATATAAATTTCCCATAAATCCACCAATCTTCCTACAACACATAACAACTACTTTTCTTAAAAATTTTTGGCTAACATTCTTCCATTTACTCCATAAGGCCATTACAACACAATTAACATAACAAATAGAATTTTAATCTTCCCCCTCCATTACCTCATTTTCGGCCACATGCACACATACACACCCACCATGCAAACTTCCCTATTTCTATAAATTCTACCCATTTCTACATACTATAACATAGACAAGCCTTCATAACGTAATTAAAAGGGATTATTCTTACCTTTTCTCTTCAACTTCTTCACTTGACCAAAGTGCGGAAACGATGAAACGGATGACTTATCTTTCGAAACAATTATACCACGTTGTAGAGGGTCCTTGAATTAGTAGGAATACCACAAGAAAATAATTTTAGAAGCAATATTTCAAGGAGCAAAATTTCCAAGCTCATGGCTGAATGGCCTTCACTTTGCTCTTCTTTGTTTTGTTTTTCTCCTTCTTTGTTTCTTGAAACTTCTATGGATAAGTTGATAAATATATGGTCCCTTTTATCAAATTTTAGCACATGGAGAATTTATTAATTTTGTGGGCTTGGGCCATATATGGCCGGCCACCCCTCTCTATTGGGCCTTGATTTTCTTTTTTTTTAGCCCAATTGGTTATGAATCTTGTGTTATAATTCCCGAAACTAATTTCCAAAATTCCAATTTCGCCCCTAGCCTTCCTCAACACTTCCACACTAATATTCTTTCATGAACAACTCATATGATAAATAAATCAATTATGATCATATTTCTTACAAGTCAAAATTATTTCAAAATTTTCCGAATGCGCAAAACACGGGATATAACATTCTCCCTCCTTTAGAACATTCGTCCTTGAATGTTAAATTATCCTTATAGGGTCCCACAAGTGATTACCTGTAGGTGTAGAGAACAAGTGAGGATACTCCTTCTTCATTTCATCCTCTGCTTCCCAGGTCATTTCTTCTTTATTATTGTTTCACCATAAGACCTTAACAGAGGGTATATCTTTGGTCCGCAGCCTCCTCACCTGACGATCCAGAATAGCTACAGGTTGCTCTTCATAAGACAAGTCTTCCGTCACCTGAATATTATCTACTTGAAATATTCCGGAAGGATCACCAACACATTTACGGAACATGGATACACGGAATACCGGATGTACTGCCTCCGGATCAGATGGTAAGTCTAGCTCATAGGCGACCTCGCCTATCTTCCGAATAATCTGATATGGCCCGATGTACCGCAGACTATGCTCACCCTTTTTACCGAATCTCATCACACCCTTCATAGGTGACACCTTTAGAAATAGCCAGTCATCAATCTGGAACTCTAACAGTTGGCGTCGTTTATCTGTATGTGATCTCTGTCGACTCTAGGCAGTCCATAACCATTCCTGAGTGAGTTTTACCTTATCGACTGCTTGCTGAACTCTACCTGGTTCGATCAACTTTGTTTCACCCACATCGAACCAACCAATCGGAGATCTGCATTTTCTACCATATAAGGTCTCGTATTCGTATGGTGCTATCTAGATGCTGGAACGATAACTATTATTATTATAAGCAAATTCAGTTAACGGTAATTGATCACCTCCACTATCCTTGAAATCAATAACATAGACCCTTAGCATATCTTCCAGTGTCTGAATAGTACGCTCGGCCTGTCCGTCGGACTGAGGATAACATACTGTGTTATGGCTCACCTGAGTTCTCAGTCCTTCCTGGGACGATCCCCAGAAGTTAGCCGCAAACGGAGCACTTTTGTCGGTTATAACAGATACAGGGATCCCGTGAAGTCTTATTATCTCTTTAATATACAATCTGGCATAATCTTCAGCCGAATAAGCGGTTCTACCCGGAAGGAAATGGGCTGGTTTCGTCAATCTATCGACAACAATCCAAATAGAATCGTACCTGCATGGAGTGCGCGGTAAACCTATAATGAAGTCCATGTTAATCGTTTCTTATTTCCAAGCTGAAATTTCCATTTCCTGTAGCAATCCGCCGGGCTTTTGATGCTCTATTTTGACTTGCTGACAATTTGGGCATTGGCCAACGAACTCTGCAATGTCTCTTTTCATAACTTCCCACCAGTATAAACATTTAAGATCATGGCACATTTTAGTGGAACCAGGATGAACAGAATACCGAGCATTATGCGTTTCACCCATAATTTTCCGTCGTAACCCTGCAACGTCCGGTACACATAATCTGCCTCCATATAATAATACCCCTTCAGGCGAAATTTCAAACTGAGTCTTTTCTATATTAAGGGCCACATTTATATACAGTGCCAAAACAGGATCTTCGAACTGACGCTGCTTAACCTCTTTCATAATGGATGATTCAGTAACCTCTCGAACAGAAACCCCAGCATCTCCAGAATCTGCCAAACGGACTCCAAGGCTGGCTAACTGATGAATCTCACGAACCAATTCTTTCTTATCAGGCTGCACATCAGTCAAACTGCCCATGGACTTGCGGCTAAGTGCATCAGCTATCACGTTAGCTTTTCCAGGATGATACAAAATATCGACGTCATAATCTTTCAATAATTCAAGCCATCTTCTCTGCCGCAAATTCAGTTCTTTTTGCTTAAAATTTACTAGAGACTCTTATGGTCCGTATAAATATCAACGTGAACCCCATATAAGTAATTCCGCCATATCTTCAAAACATAAATCACCGCGGCTAATTCCACATCATGAGTGGGATAATTTCTCTCGTGCGGTCTGAGCTGCCGGGGAACATAGGCTATAACTCGACCGTGCTGCATTAATACACAACCTATCCCAATACCGGAAGCATCACAATAATTAACATACCCGTCTGGCCCTTCAGGAGGAGCTAGAACTGAAGCTGTAATTAAGTTTTCCTTCAACAACTAAAAAAACTGCGTTCACAAGTACCGGCTCACTAAAATTGCATTGACTTCTGAGTTAGCTTCGTTAATGGTGCCGTAATAGAAGCAAAGTCCTCCACAAATCTTCTGTAATATCCGGCCAATCCCAGAAAACTGTGTGCCTCAGTCGATGTCAAAGGCCTATGCCAATTCTTTATCGCTTCGATCTTCTGTGTGTCTATTGTTTCCATTTATACTTACTTTACTTCCATTCGCTCCCCCCCTTTGGGGGTTGTACATATACCATATCCATGCCTTTTCTTTATAATCTATAACTCATTTTTCTTCATACAAAACTTTAACCAAATTACGAGGCGATGAGAACTCTCGATTACATAGTACAAAAGCTTATCTGATAGTTGGCACTCAAGTAACGTAATTAATGTTGCAATTTATCATTTTGTAATTATATCCGTCCTCATTCGAAGATTCGGCCAAGTTATCCCTTCTTTCATACTCGTTTCTTATCTGTCGCTCTAGTTTCTTGATAATTGAATTACTTGATATTCACATGATTCATCATTCCATACCATAGGTTTCCCTTTTGCCCTGCACTATTACATTCCAGTTCCTTTTTGCAAATAATTTCGTGCTTTGCCTGTCGGCTCTTTTTGAGGCTCTTCTTAATTATGTTTCTTACTTTTCACTTTCCTGACATTTTAATCTCCTTATCTTCCACTCAATTACTCTCTTTTCTTTCCAAATATCGTTGTATCAGAATCTTCCAACCCAACCGATAGCAAAATCAATATCAGTTTATCTCGTAACATCTGTACCATACCTTTCGGTTTGTCTCATAAATTCTTTTCAGTTAATGTCTCCCATATATTACAACACTGGCTATTAGGGTTCACCTATCGATTGACATAGTCATAAATGGGGGCCCTATACATACATATATATCACTGCCATTTCTTTTACAAGACATCTTCAATCACTTGTTTAAACCTACTCTAACTTCCAAAGTTGCGTTGTTCTTTATTCCTTTTTACCAATCTAATCCGTCTCAGCTCACGCGACCCCTATAGAGTTTCTAACCATTCCACATACTCTAATTCCCTCTAGATTACCCCAAATTTCCTATTATCTCTTATATCTATATTTGTGAAATTGTTGTACATTTCCCGGGGCGGTCACCCATCCCAAAATTGCTCTGGCCCTAGCACGCTTAACCTTAAAACTTTAATGCATTTAGGTGCGTTAAGGCCGGTATAATTACATCAAATACCCCGCACGACCTTTATCACATAATGTAAGGCACGTCAGGGTCTTAACAACTTTCAAAACGTTCTCATAGTGGGTCCCACCCCGATCTAGAGAGGATTCTTTTGCTTTTCTGACTATATAATTACCGTGTCGCCCCTTTCTAAATCCTTAATATTGACCTTCATCTATATATATAATTCTGGACAGCCCACAAGTTTAAATTTTTATTCCACAAATTCCATCTCTAATTAGTCGATAAGAACTAGTAAAATGTTCCTATAAGGCATTCTCTAACCACTAGCAGAAGGGAAACTAGAGTCCGACAAACATCGCAGAACTTCTTAGTACTTAATTCACATAATTACCTCCATATATATATGAGTTGTGAGCAAACCATTTAATTCCCGACTGCTTGTCATACGCTTTGTATTCTTCCAATAAGGTGAACTTAATCGCTGGACATTTTTGCCCCTCAACAAAGGCTTTTCTAAAGCAACGTGCGGTTGGAACGTGTTCTGGTCTGTTTAAATGAATTAAGAATTTGCTGGTCATATATGCTTTCTCGAAATAAAATTTCCCAAATAAGGATGGTGCTTCTTACAAATGACATGAAGGGTATCTCTTAAACTTTAATCTAACATAATAGATATACCCCGTCGGTATCGACTTTCAAGACATATTAAGAACTTATATCTCATTTTCCTTTTTATAATTTTGGAAAAATTTGGGCAGAGGTTCCTCTGTACTTCTTACTATCACAACACCTGCACGCAGAAATACCAACAATGCCTCACAAGGCCAACATAGATATGTAGGTATCATATCATATCATAGCCACACAGAGCTAATAATTTCAAGTAAAAGTATGAAGATGTCGAGAATTACCTCACATACATAACTCAAACGGCACCGGTGGCATTTTCCTATTTATTTTCCTTTTCAACCTTCAACTTTGTATTTCAATCATACTTCAAATGACTTCTCCAACATACATCTTTCATACCATTTGCTTACCTGTGTACTGTGTAGCTTTCAATATCATCAGTCTCTGCCTTCTGTCGATGCCGTTCTTCGGCTGAAAACAAGGGTTAGTAGAAAGGAATTCATTTCCTACGGCTGGCTCTATCGCACGATCTAAGATTCAAAGAAAAGTAACACCCTAAATGTCCTATAGCCTCCTGTTTATAGATGTGGTGCACAACACACCGATAAAAAAGACTCTACGAAACACGGCCTGTAGACATTCCGAGGACAAACCGCTCTGATACCACTTTTGTCACGACCCAGCCCCATGAGCCGTGACTGGTGCCCTATTTGGACATCCCAAACAGACTCACATACCAAATCGTCATATTATAGCTTAACCAAAATTTAATATTCATTATCTTAAACAGACTGAAAGCAATTATTATCTTAAGCGGTCGCGCGTACAAAGTATCTCATCAGAACCAACAAAAGCGGCGGAATACACATCGTCGAATATATGCACATATACAAACATACAGGCCATTTAGGCCGCATCCAAATCTCATAGATTGGCGGAATATACATCGCCAGATTCATACACGTGTATAGGCAATTAGGCCGTTTTGGCCATAATAGCAAACGGGACCGCATTAAGACGCAGATCATAGACAAATGAACACACACATGACCCATGACCCACATATATGACTACAGGCCTCTACAAACCATAACGGAATCATATGGCGGGACAGGGCCCTGCCGTACCCCAAATAATCAAATATACAGAAGCATATACATCACAAAAGGTATGTACCAATATATGGGCTCCGGATCAAAAGGAGCACTCTGTAACAGCAGAATGTGTGGCCTACACTGACAGATCACGAACCTCTGTACCTGCGGGCATGAAACGCAGCCCCCGAAGAAAGGGGGTCAGTACGAAAGATGTACTGTGTTTGTAAAGCACAAAGTACAGAAATCCAAACCATAACTGAAGTGAAGGGTACAGAGAGAGAATACCGGATCAATATATCCAAAATCTGTACTGAAGACACATGTACATAATGCAAACAGAAAATCATGCATAAGGCTCAGGAACGTGGTCACCACTCCGACGCTGGTGCCACAACACAGCATACTCCGGAAGGTTTCAAATCTCCGTACTACCTCGAACACAACATATCATATCATCAAAGCATATCATAAGCCATATCACAGCATAACTCTATAAACGGTACCCGGCCCTATGGCGAGGTCTCGGGAACCGTAACACATCATACTGCCGAATATGTCATAATACGCACGATCACAAAATCGGCCCGGGAACCGGCGAACGATATCATAGTAATTGGCACGAGCTGAGTAGTGCGGAAACCATATGCATATACACAATTAAATTCCAAGACTCGACAAATAAATACATATACATATATATATTGAGATCAGAAAGCTCAAAGTAAGTATCGAGTCTGTCGGAATTAGTATACAAAAGATATGAGCCTTTAGATTTACAAAACTTTCGAAAAATACGTCACAAGCCATTTTCTGAGAATTTAGTATCATTCACATGAAGGAGCTCTCAAATAACTTATGGAGCAAATCAAATGGAGCCTTAAATTCATAGGCAAAAGTCCCCTTTTTATATCATACAAAAATAGATCAAGTAAGACAAACGAAGGAAGTCTCGGGACTGGTGGGCCCACCTCGGGTAAAGTCGAGGTGGCGTACGAAATTTACAAATGTTAGACTCTATGGAGTCATCCATGAAAGTTTCAAAGCGATTCGATCACGTTTGTGCAAGTTATGCATGTTTGAATAGTTTTCCAACAAAACATAAGGATTATAGTTCAATTACATTGAATGAATAATACCCAAAATCAGACTCGGATTTCTATGAACAGAATAACCCCCGAGGCTCAAATCCAAACCTAGTATACCTAGGACATGCCAAGAGAAGGAAAGGGATAGCTTTACATACCTTACTTGCGTCTTACGGTCGCCCAAACTCGACTCCCGTTTCCTCTAAAATCTACAATTGGTCATAGTTACCAAATATGAGTTACAAGATTTTAAGACTTCAAACTTAAGTCCATATTTGTCTACCGTAATTTCGGCAGCATTTCCCCTATAAATTCAACATCCCCGAGAATAATCTCGGCCCAGAATATCAACAACAGCAACACAACAATACCAACAACATCAACAATCATCACAAAACACATTATAACATAAATAGTCTTCTTTTCCACATAGTGCAACAACTTCCATTCCAACTTCACAATTCCAAGCTAATATCAACATTTCCATATTCATTTACTAATCAAAATCATTCCAACACAATCCGGAAGTATTCCATATCATTATACAAAATATTTACAAAATATACAAAAATTCCCCCAGAACCATAATTCATCTGAAACCTCTAATCTTCAACGTAAATATTCGTAACGCATTTTCATCTCCCAATTTCATTAACAACAATCATAATTTGCACCTTAACAATTCATTTTCATAATTATATAAATTTCCCATAAATCCACCAATCTTCCTACAACACATAACAACTACTTTTCTTACAAATTTTTGGCTAACATTCTTCCATTTACTCCACAAGGCCATTACAACACAATTAACATAACAAATAGAATTTTAATCTTCCCCCTCCATTACCTCATTTTCGGCCACATGCACACATACACACCCACCATGCAAACTTCCCTATTTCTATAAATTCTACCAA
This sequence comes from Lycium barbarum, assembly GCF_019175385.1. Lineage (NCBI taxonomy): Eukaryota > Viridiplantae > Streptophyta > Magnoliopsida > Solanales > Solanaceae > Lycium > Lycium barbarum. The sequence continues at coordinate 98,388,461 of NC_083337.1, read as the reverse complement.
TTTCTACATACTACAACATAAACAAGTCTTCATAACATAATTAAAAGGGATGATTCTTACCTTTTCTCTTCAACTTCTTCACTTGACCAAAGTGCGGAAACGATGAAACAGATGACTTATCTTTCGAAACAATTATACCACGTTGTAGAGGGACCTTGAATTAGTAGGAATACCACAAGAAAATAATTTTAGAAGCAATATTTCAAGGAGCTAAATTTCCAAGCTCATGGCCGAATGGCCTTCACTTTGCACTTCTTTGTTTTGTTTTTCTCCTTCTTTGTTTCTTGAAACTTCTATGGATAAGTTGATAAATATATGGTCCCTTTTATCAAATTTTAGCACATGGAGAATTTATTAATTTTGTGGGCTTGGGCCATATATGGCCGGCCACCCCTCTCTATTGGGCCTTGATTTTCATTTTTTTTAGCCCAATTGATTATGAATCTTGTGTTGTAATTCCCGAAACTAATTTCCAAAATTCCAATTTCGCCCCTAGCCTTCCTCAACACTTCCACACTAATATTCTTTCTTGAACAACTCATATGTTAAATAAGTCAATTATGACCTTATTTCTTACAAGTCAAAATTATTTTAAAATTTTCCGAATGCGCAAAACACGGGATATAACATTCTCCCCCCCTTTAAACATTCGTCCTCGAATGTTAAATTAGCCTTATAGTGTCCCACAAGCATTTCGGGGGAGTTTCTTTTTATGAGTAGCATATATCAATTACTTACCAATCAATGTAACAAATTTAGAAATTTAGATTACCTGTAGGTGTAGAGAACAAGTGAGGATACTCCCTCTTCATTTCGTCCTCTGCTTCCCAGGTCATTTCTTCTTTATTATTGTTTCGCCATAAGACCTTAACAGAGGGTATATCTTTGGTCCGCAGCCTCCTCACCTGACGATCCAAAATAGCTACAGGTTGCTCTTCATAAGACAAGTCTTCCGTCACCTGAATATTATCTACTGGAAATATTCCGGAAGGATCACCAACACATTTACGGAACATGGATACACGGAATACCGGATGTACTGCCTCCGGATCAGATGGTAAGTCTATCTCATAGGCGACCTCGCCTATCTTCCGAATAATCTGATATGGCCCGATGTACCGCGGACTAAGCTCACCCTTTTTACCGAATCTCATCACACCCTTTATAGGTGACACCTTTAGAAATAGCCAGTCATCAATCTGGAACTCTAACAGTTGGCGTCGTTTATCTGTATGTGATCTCTGTCCACTCTAGGCAGTCCATAACCATTCCTGAGTGAGTTTTACCTTATCGACTGCTTGCTGAACTCTACCTGGTTCGATCAACTTTGTGTCACCCACATCGAACCAACCAATCGGAGATCTGCATTTTCTACTATATAAGGTCTCGTATTCATATGGTGATATCTAGATGCTGGAACGATAACTATTATTATTATAAGCAAATTCAGTTAACGGTAATTGATCACCTCCACTATCCTTGAAATCAATAACATAGACCCTTAGCATATCTTCCAGTGTCTGAATAGTACGCTCGGCCTGTCCGTCGGACTGAGGATAACATACTGTGTTATGGCTCACCTGAGTTCTCAGTGCTTCCTGGGACGATCCCCGGAAGTTAGCCGTAAACGAAGCACTTTTGTCGGTTATAACAGATACAGGGATCCCGTAAAGTATTATTATCTCTTTAATATACAATCTGGCATAATCCTCAGCCGAATAAGCGGTTCTACCCAGAAGGAAATGGGCTGGTTTCGTCAATCTATCGACAACAATCCAAATAGAATCGTACCTGCATGGAGTGCGCGGTAAACCTATAATGAAGTCCATGTTAATCGTTTCTTATTTCCAAGCTGAAATTTCCATTTCCTGTAGCAATCCGCCGGGCTTTTGATGCTCTATTTTGACTTGCTGACAATTTGGGCATTGGCCAACGAACTCTGCAATGTCTCTTTTCATACCTTCCCACCAGTATAAACATTTAAGATCATGGCACATTTTAGTGGAACCAGGATGAACAAAATACCGAGCATTATGCGCTTCACCTATAATTTGTCGTCGTAACCCTGCAACGTCCGGTACACATAATCTGCCTCCATATAATAATACCCCTTCAGGCGAAATTTCAAACTGAGTCTTTTCTTTATTAAGGGTCACATTTCTATACTGTGCCAAAACAGGATCTTCGAACTGACGCTGCTTAACCTCTTTCATAATGGATGATTCAGCAACCTCTCGAACAGAAACCCCAGCATCTCCAGAATCTGCCAAACGGACTCCAAGGCTGGCTAACTGATGAATCTCACGAACCAATTCTTTCTTATCAGGCTGCACATCAGTCAAACTGCCCATGGACTTGCGGCTCAGTGCATCAGCTACCACGTTAGCTTTTCCAGGATGATACAAAATATCGACGTCATAATCTTTCAATGATTCAAGCCATCTTCTTTGCCACAAATTCAGTTCTTTTTGCTTAAAATATACTAGAGACTCTTATGGTCCGTACAAATATCAACGTGAACCCCATATAAGTAATTCCGCCATATCTTCAAAACATAAATCACCGCGGCTAATTCCAGATCATGAGTGGGATAATGTCTCTCGTGCGGTCTGAGCTGCCGAGGAACATAGGCTATAACTCGACCATGCTGCATTAATACACAACCTATCCCAATACCGGAAGCATCACAATAATTAACATACCCGTCTGGCCCTTCAGGAAGAGCTAGAACTGAAGCTGTAATTATTTTTTCCTTCAGCAACTAAAAAAACTGCGTTCACAAGTACCGGCCCACTAAAATTGCATTGCCTTCTGAGTTAGCTTCGTTAATGGTGCCGTAATAGAAGCAAAGTCCTCCACAAATCTTCTGTAATATCCGGCCAATCCCAGAAAACTGTGTGCCTCAGTCGATGTTAAAGGCCTAGGCCAATTCTTTATCGCTTCGATCTTCTGTGTGTCAATTGTTTCCATTTATACTTACTTTACTTCCATTCGCTCCCCCCCTTTGGGGGTTGTACTTATACCATATCCATGTCTTTTCTTTATAATCTATAACTCATTTTTCTTCATACAAAACTTTAACCAAATTACGAGGCGATGAGAACTCTCGATTACATAGTACAAAAGCTTATCTGATAGTTGGCACTCAAGTAACGTAATTAATGTAGAAATTTATCTTTTAGTAATTATATCCGTCCTCATTGGATGATTCGGCCAAGTTATCCCTTCTTTCATACTCGTTTCTTATCCGTCGCTCTGTTTTCTCGATAATTGAATTACTTGATATTCACATGAGTCATCATTCCATACCATAGGTTTCCCTTTTGCCCTGCACTACTACATTCCTGTTCCTTTTTGCAAATAATTTCGTGCTTTGCCGTCGGCACTTTTTGAGGCTCTGCTTAATTATGTTTCTTACTTTTCACTTTCCTGACATTTTAATCTCCTTATCTTCCACTCAATTACTCTCTTTTCTTTCCAAATATCGTTGTATTAGAATCTTCCAATCCTAACCGATAGCAAAATCAATATCAGTTTATCTCGTAACATCTGTACCATACCTTTCGCTTTGTCTCATAAATTCTGTTCAGTTAATGTCTCCCATATATTACAACACTGGCTATTATGGTTCACCTATCGATTGACATAGTCATAAATGGGGGCCCTATACATACATATATATCACTGCCATTTCTTTTACAAGACATCTTCAATCACTTGTTCAAACCTACTCTAACTTCCAAAGTTGCGTTGTTCTTTCTTCCTTTTCACCAATCTAATCTGTCTCAGCTCACGCGACCCCTATAGAGTTTCTAACCATTCCACATACTCTAATTCCCTCTAGATTACCCCAAATTTCCTATTATCTCTTATATCTATATTTGTGAAATGTTTTGTACATTTCCCGGGGCGGTCACCCATCCCAAAATTGCTCTGGCCCTAGCACGCTTAACCTTAAAACATTAATGCATTTAGGTGCGTTAAGGCCGATATAATTACATCAAATACCCCGCACGACCTTTATCACATAATTTAAGGCACGTCAGGGTCTTAACAACTTTCAAAACGTTCTCGTAGTGGGTCCCACCCCGATCTAGAGAGGATTCTTTTGCTTTTCTGACTATATAATTACCGTGTCGCCCCTTTCTAAATCCTTAATATTTACCTTCATCTATATATATAATTCTGGACAGCCCACAAGTTTAAATTTTTATTCCACAAATTCCATCTCTAATTAGTCGATAAGAACTAATAAAATATTACTATAAGGCATTCTCCAACCACTAGCAGAAGGGAAACTAGAGTCCGACAAACATCGCAGAACTTCTTAGTACTTAATTCACATAATTACCTCCATATATATATGAGTTGTGAGCAAACCATTTAATTCCCGACTGTTTGTCATACGCTTTGTATTATTCCAATAAGGTGAACTTAATCGCTGGACATTTTTTCCCCTCAACATAGGCTTTTCTAAAGCAACGTGCAGTTGGAACGTGTTCTGGTCTGTTTAAATGAATTAACAATTTGCTGGTCATATATGCTTTCTCGAAATAAAATTTTCCAAATAAGGATGGTGCTTCTTACAAATGACATGGAGGGTATCTCTTAAACTTTAATCTAACATAATAGATTTACCCCGTCGGTATCGACTTTCAAGACATATTAAGAACTCATATCTCATTTTCCTTTTTATAATTTTGGAAAAATTTGGGCAGAGGTTCCTCTGTACTTCTTACTATCCCAACACCTGCACGCAGAAATACCAACAATGCCTCACAGGGCCAACATATATACGTACGTATCATATCGTATCATAGCCACACAGAGCTAATAATTTCAAGTAAAAGTATGAAGATGTCGAGACTTACCTCACATACATAACTCAAACGGCACCGGTGGCATTTTCCTATTTATTTTCCTTTTCAACCTTCAACTTTGTATTTCAATCATACTTCAAATGACTTCCCCAACATACATCTTTCATACCATTGCTTACCTGTGTACTGTGTAGCTTCCAATATCATCAGTCTCTGCCTTCTATCGATGCCGTTCTTCGGCTGAAATCAAGGATTAGTAGAAAGGAATTCATTTCCTACGGCTGGCTCTATCGCACGATCTAAGATTCAAAGAAAAGTAACACCCTAAATGTCCTGTAGCCTCCTGTTTATAGATGTGGTGCACGACACACCGATAAAAAATACTCTACGAAACACGGCCTGTAGACATTCCGAGGACAAACCGCTCTGATACCACGTTTTTCACGACCCAGCCCCATGAGCCGTGACTGGTGCCCTATTTGGACACCCCAAACAGACTCACATACAAAATCGGCATATTATAGCTTAACCAAAATTTAATATTCATCATCTTAAACAGACTGAAAGCAATTATTATCTTAAGCGGTCGCGCGTACAAAGTATCTCATCTGAACCAACAAAGGCGGCGGAATACACATCGCCGAATATATGCACATATACAAACATACAGGCCATTTAGGCCGCATCCAAATCTCATAGATTGGCGGAATATACATGGCCAGATTCATACACGTGTACAGGCAATTAGGCCGTTTTGGCCATAGTAGCAAACGGGACCGCATTAAGACACAGATCATAGACAAATGAACACACACATGACCCATGACCCACATATATGACTATAGGCCTCTACAAACCATAACGGAATCATATGGCGGAACAGGGCCCCGCCGTACCCCAAATAATCCAATATACAGAAGCATATACATCACAAAAGGTATGTACCAATATATGGGCTCCGGATCAAAAGGAGCACTCTGTAACAGCAGAATGTGTGGCCTACACTGACAGATCACGAACCTCTGTACCTGCGGGCATGAAACGCAGCCCCCGAAGAAAGGGGGTCAGTACGAAAGATGTACTGAGTATGTAAAGCACAAAGTACAGAAATCCAAACCATAACTGAAGTGAAGGGTACAGAGAGAGAATACCGGATCAATATATCCAAAATCTGTACTGAAGACACATGTACATAATGCAAACAGAAAATCATGCATAAGGCTCAGGAATGTGGTCACCACTCCGACGCTGGTGCCACAACACAGCATACTCCAGAAGGTTTCAAATCTCCGTACTACCTCGAACACAACTGTTATGTCCCGTGTTTTCGCATAATTGGAAATCTTGAAAAATAATTAAGATTTGTGTGTTATAAGGCAATAATTTGATTTTAGTTAATATGCCTATGTCGTTTATGAAAGTATTGGTACAAAGGCATCGGGGAAGGCCGAGGGTGAGAGTTGGAGTTTCGAAAATTAGTTTCGGGAATTTCAAAACGAGATTTCAACGAATTGGGCCAAGAAAAATTTGAAGAAAAATTGAAGCCCAAGTAGAGGGGTAGCCGGCCAAAGGCCATGGCCCAAGCTCATTTAAATGGTCATGTGAATTACATGTGACCATTTAATCAAGCTTGTATAAATCCATGTTTATCTATAGAGAGTGCAAGAACATCAAAACAAAAAAAATTCTAGAGAGCACCTCAAAGGCCTCTCGGCTGAATCCCTTAGAAAAGAAAAAAATATTCTAGCCTTTGATTGTGATCATAAAATCTTGTTCCTCTCGTATTTGTAGTAAGTTCAAGACGCTCTCCGACGTGATACAATTAGTTTGGCAAAAGAGAGACGTTTGCGGCAAATCGGAATTTCAAGAATGAGGTAAGATTTCTATGTTGTTATGTTATGGAATGGGTATATGTGTGTTAGTGATTAAAGTTACATGAAGATTACGGAATTGTGTTGTGTTGAGCATGGCCGTGTGTGTGTGTGAAGGGTGTGTTTGGCCGTGAGCCACGTTGGTGTGGAAGGGGAGGTGAATTTGATTTTGTTTAGTTTGTTAGTTGCGTCGTTGTGGCATTTATGACGTAAATGAATGTTTAGCGAGTTGAATTGGCATTGAAGATGGTTGCGGGTTTTTATGGGAAATTATATGATTTTTGTATATTCTTATATAATTGTGAAAGTAAGACTTTAAATGTGAATTAATGTTGTTGTTAATGAATTTGGATGAAAACGATGCGAGTTGGTAGGTTTGTCGCATTTGTGGAAGTTTTGGATGGAATGTGGAAATTGGCGGATTACTTGAATTCATGTATATTGCATGGAATATTATTGGAATACGTTTGAATAACCTTGAATGAGTGAATGAATATGATAATGTTGATATTAGTTGATATTGTGGAGTTTGAATGGAAGTTGTCGCTTTATGTAGAAAGGAAGAATATTGATGCTAGAACCTATTCTGTTGTGATTTGTGATGTCTTTGGTATTGCGGGTTGTTGTTGATGATATATTGAGCCGAGCTAAGCCTCGGGGATGCTATATGTATAGGTGAAGTGCTGCCGAAATTTCGGTAGACAAATATGAAGTTAAGTGAATTCTTAAAGTCTCGCAATTTCTAATTGGTAACTTTAACCATTTGTAGATTCTGAGCGAAACGGGAATTGAGTTTTGACGAGCGTGGGACGCTTATAAGGTATGTAAGGCTTCCCATTCCTTCTTTTGGCATGTACTAGGTATACTAGGTCATTTTGTTTTAGCCCCGGAGGCAATTCTATTCATGGAAATCCGAATTGGAAATCAAGCACTATTCATTCAATTGAATTGAACTATAAAAGTCATATTTTGTTGAAAAGTGATCAAATGTCCGAAACTTTTGTAAATGTAATCTGATCGCTTCGAAACCTCCATGTATGATCCCATAGACCCTCGAATGTCCGTGATTCATGTCCGCCACCTCGACTTGACCCGAGGTGGGGCCGCTAATCTCGAGATTCCTTTGTTTACTCTATTATGCTCATTTTTGTATAACGTCGGCAAAGAATATTCGTTAATGAATCTGGCCATCCTAAAATAATGTCTTGATTGCCGTAATATTCGAAATTATATTTTGAGCTATAAATATCATTTTGGAAATACTATTGTGAAATGAGCCCCGTATTGACCGTTGAATTAACATATGATTTTGTTGAGATTCAAAAGGTGTTTTAATATAAAAATTGCATTGTTTGCTCACGACTCTGCTCGTACCTTCATTATGACTTCGTTCACCGGTTCCCGGGCTGGTTATGGTTCGTGCGCGCTATGATAAATTCGGCTGTATGCTGTGTTACGGTTCCCGAGACCTCGCCATAGGGCCGGGTTCCGTTTGGAGTTATGTTGTGATATGGCTGGTGATATGCTATGATGATATGTGTGTTTGGGGATGTACGGATATTTGAACCTTCTGGTGTTATGCTGTGTGTGGCACCAGCGTTGGAGTGGTGACCACGTTCCTGAGCTTTTGCATGATTCTATCTGCATTATGTATATATGTTTTCAGTACAGATTTTGATATACCGTTCAGCATTTCCCTTTTGTATCCTGTTTGTTTTCAGTTGTGGCTTATATTTCTGTACTCTATGCTTTACATACTCAGTACATCTTTCGTACTGACCCCCTTTCTTCGGGGGCTGCGTTTCATGCCCGCAGGTACAGACACCGGTGATCCACTACTGTAGGCTCCACTTTCTGCTATTTCGGAGTGCTCCCTCTTGACCCGGAGCCCACTTTTGGTGCATACATCTTTTGATATGTATATACTTCTCTATATCGGACTATTTGGGTACGGCGGGGCCCTGTCCCGTCATATGTCTTCGTTTTGTATTTGTAGAGGCCTGTAGTCATATATGTGGGTCGAAGGTCCTATATGTGTCTGTTTTGTCTATGATTTGTGTCTTAATGCGGTCCGTCTGTTATGGTGGCCAAAATGGCCCTTATGTTTATATTTGTACATGTGACCGGCGATGTGCATTCCGCCGCTCCCTTCTGTTCTGATATGCTATTTTTGGTACGCGCGACCGCTTAAGACAAGTTTTGATTTGAATTATGTTTAAAGTGGCTATTATGAAATTTGAGTTAAATTTGGGTTTGATAACTGGATATGTGAATCAGTCTGGGTGCCCAAGTAGGGTGCCAGTCGCGGCCCACGGGGCTGGGTCGCGACAAAAGTGGTATCCGAGCGGTTTGTCCTCGGAATGTCTACAGGCCCTGTCTCGTAGAGTCTTGTTTATCGGTGTGTTGTGCACCACATCTATAAACAGGAGGCTACAGGGCATTTAGGGTGTTACCTTTCTTTGGAATCTTAGATCGTGCGATAGAGCTGTGCTATTAGGATGATTCTGATCTGATTTGTTATTATGTTTTCAGTGATGCCTCCGAAGAAGGCAACGACGGCCCAGAAGGGCAAGGCAGGGATAGCAGGGACCAGTCAGGCACAGCGAGTTACCCGGGCTCGTGTTTATGATTTGCCCGAGGTTGTGCCCCATTCAGAGGGATCCGCTACACCACCACCGGTAGAGCCCGGAGCAGGTCCATCAGTAGCTCCAGAGGCCCGAGTACCCGCACCCGAGCCTCCAGCTCCTCAGCCAAGGGCGGAAGACAGGACACTGAGAGAGGTCGTGCAGTTGTTGACTACGTTGGTAGCGGGGCAGGCTCGCAGACGCGGACGGAGAGATGATGATGATGACGACAGGTGTGACAGCCTGAGGGTTCGAGAGTTTCTATTATGTGGCCCCCCAGAGTTTTTCGGGTCTAAACCCGACGAGGAACCCCACGACTTTATTCGGGGGATGCGGCGCTCATTAGACTTGGTCAGGGCTTCAGAGACCGAGTCTGTCGAGTTGGCCGTGCACAGATTGCGGGATGTTGCTGCTAACTGGTACGAGTCCTGGGGGCTATCCAGGGGTGAGGGTGCTCCCCCAGCTACTTGGGACGAGTTCGTGACTGCTTTCACTCGCCACTTTTTGCCCCCAGAGTTACGGCGGGCGCGGGTTGACCGATTTTTGCATCTGCAGCAGAGGGGTCGGAGCGTTCGTGAGTACAATATGGTGTTTGATTCTTTGGCCCGGTATGCTCCTGCCATAGTAGCAGATATGGCCGATCGGATGTACAGATATGTGATGGGGTTAGACCGCTACTTGATTGATGGTTGTATGGCGGTGGCATTGCAGACAGACATAGACATTGCCTGACTACAGGCTTATGCCCTGGGTATGGAGGACCGACATAGAGCTGATCATTCCAGCAGAGATCGGGATAGGAGGCCGCCCAAGAGGGCCAGATCCGCAGGCTATTCCGGAGATTCTCGAGGCGGACAGCCTCAGCAGCAGCAGTCAGGCAGACACTTTCCTCCGTCAGGCCGGGGTACACAGTCGGCTGGCAGGAGATTTGATAGTGTAGGACCGTCTGGGGCCGGTCAGAGCTCCAGAGCGTCAGGTTCACAGATACCCAGAGGTCCCAGCCAGCCCAGACCACCCTGGCCCCGTTGTTCTCACTGCGGGAAATCACATCCAGGGGAGTGTTATCGAGTTACTGGAGCCTGTTTTTCATGCGGCGGTCAGGGTCATATTATACGAGATTGTCCGTTGGCAAGCGGTTTGGGTAGTGTAGCTCAGCCGACGAGATCAGCCGCTGGTTCATCATCTGCTCCATCAGTTGTACGCCTTGCGGGGCGAGGTATGCCGGCACCGGCGGGATGCGGTCGAGGCCGTGGCAGCGCTTCAGGTTCTAGCGGTCCCTCGAACCGCATATATGCCTTAGCCAGTCGCCAGGACCAGGAGTCTTCGCCTAATGTCGTCACAGGTACATTACTGGTTTTCTCCAGATCTGTATATGCACTGATTGATCCTGGTTCTACTTTATCATATATTTCCCCGCTCGTTGCTAGTAAAATTGGGATAGTGTCTGAGCCTATAGAGCCATTTGAAGTGGCTACACCGGTTGGGGACTGTATTATAGCGAGGCAGGTATATAGGGATTATTCTGTGACTATATATGATCGCTGCACAAAAGCTGATTTGGTAGAGTTAGATATGCTGGAATTCGATGTCATTATGGGTATGGACTGGTTAGCTTCCTGTTATGCTAATGTTGACTGCCAGAAAAAGGTAGTCCATTTTCAGTTTCCAGGGGAACCAGTTATAGAGTGGTTCGGGTCTACAGCATCGCCGAGGGGTAAGTTTATTTCGTACCTCAAGGCTAAGAAGATGATTCAGAAAGGTTATATCTACCATCTGGTTCGTGTGCACGATACTACAGCCGAGACACCTACTCTTCAGTCTGTTCCGGTTGTTAATGAATTCCCAGATGTGTTCCCAGATGAGCTTCCGGGTCTTCCGCCTGTAAGGGAGATAGATTTCACTATATACTTGTTGCCGGATACGCAGCCTATATCTATTCCTCCGTACAGAATGGCACCGGCTGAGTTGAAGGAATTGAAAGAGCAGCTGAAAGATCTGTTAGATAAAGGCTTTATTAGACCCAGTACATCACCCTGGGGAGCGCCGGTATTATTTGTAAGAAAGAAAGATGGGTCACTGCGAATGTGTATTGATTATCGGCAATTAAATAAGGTGACTATAAAGAATAAATATCCCCTCCCCCGGATTGATGATTTGTTTGATGAGTTGCAGGGTTCCAAATATTTTTCAAAGATAGATTTGCGCTCAGGTTATCATCAGGTGCGAGTGCGAGAATCAGATATCCCGAAGACTGCTTTCAGGACCCGGTACGGGCATTATGAATTCAGAGTGATGTCTTTCGGGCTAACTAATGCTCCGGCGGTATTCTTGGATTTGATGAATCGGGTATTTCGGCCTTTCCTGGATATGTTCGTGATTGTGTTTATTGATGATATTTTGATTTATTCACGATCAGCAGAAGAGCATTCAGATCATTTGAGAATCGTACTTGGCATTCTTCGGCAACAAAAATTATATGCTAAATTTTCCAAATGTGAATTCTGGTTAACTTCTGTGGCATTCTTGGGGCATATTGTCAGAGCAGATGGTATTTGGGTCGATACGCAGAAGATTGAAGCTGTACAGAATTGGCCCAGGCCTACTACACCGACAGAGGTACGCAGTTTTCTGGGGTTAGCCGGATATTACCGAAGGTTCGTGGAGAAATTTTCTTCTATAGCAGCACCACTAACGAAGCTTACTCAGAAAGCAGCGAAATTTCAGTGGACTGATGCCTGCGAGCGTAGCTTCCAGATGTTGAAAGAAAAATTAATTACAACACCAGTATTAGCTCTTCCAGAAGGATCAGACGGGTATGTTGTCTATTGTGATGCCTCTGGTATTGGGATAGGTTGCGTGTTGATGCAGCACGGTCGAGTTATAGCCTATGCTTCCCGGCAGCTCAGGCCGCACGAGAAGAATTATCCCACTCATGATCTTGAGTTAGCCGCGGTGATTCATGCTTTGAAAATTTGGCGGCATTATTTATATGGGGTACATGTGGACATCTATACGGACCACAAGAGTCTCCAGTATATTTTTAAACAGAAAGAAATGAATTTAAAGCAGAGAAGATGGCTTGAATTGTTGAAAGATTATGACGTTGACATTCTGTACCATCCTGGGAAAGCTAATGTGGTAGCGGATGCACTTAGCCGCAAGTCTATGGGCAGTTTGGCTGACGTACCACCTGGTAAGAAGGATTTGGTTTGTGAAATTCATCAGTTGGCCAGCCTTGGAGTTCGTTTGGCAGATTCTGGAGATTCTGTGATTTCTGTTCGTGCAGTTGCTGAATCATCTATTATAGATGAAGTAAAGCAGCGACAGTTTGAAGATCCTATTCTGGTTCAGTACAGAGATGTGGCTCTTAATAAAGAAAAGACTCCGTTTAGAATTTCGCCTGAAGGGGTATTATTATATGAAGGCAGACTCTGTGTACCGGATGTTGCAGGCCTACGGCGACAGATCATGGGCGAGGCGCATAATGCACGATATTTTGTTCATCCTGGTTCCACTAAAATGTATCATGATCTCAGGTGTTTGTATTGGTGGGACGGTATGAAGAAAGATATTGCTGAGTTCGTTGGTCAGTGCCTGAATTGTCAACAAGTTAGAATTGAACATCAGAAGCCCGGTGGATTATTACAGGAGATGGAAATTCCAGCCTGGAAATGGGAGATGATTAATATGGATTTTGTTGTTGGGTTACCGCGCACTCCACGCAGGTATGATTCTATTTGGGTTATTGTTGACAGATTGACGAAATCAGCCCATTTTCTTCCAGTCTGGACTACTTTTTCGGCTGAGGACTATGCTAGATTATATATCAGAGAAGTAGTAAGACTTCACGGAGTCCCTGTATCTATTATTACTGACCGAGGTGCCCAATTTACGGCAAATTTCTGGAGGTCATTTCAGGAGGGTTTAGGGACTCAGGTGAGCCTCAGTACAGCTTTTCATCCTCAGTCCGACGGGCAGGCCGAGCGCACTATTCAGACGCTGGATGATATGTTGCGGGACTGCGTTATTGATTTCAGAGGCAGCTGGGATGATCATTTGCCGCTTATTGAATTTGCTTATAATAATAGTTATCACTCCAGCATTCAGATGGCACCGTACGAAGCACTTTATGGCAGAAAATGCAGATCTCCTATTGGTTGGTTCGACGTGGGCGAGACTAAATTAATTGGACCAGATGTGATCCAGGAAGCAGTGGATAAAGTAAAACTTATTCGGGGAGCGATTATTGGCTGCACAGAGTCGACAGAAAGCATATGCAGACAGACGACGTCGACCATTAGAGTTCCAGATTGGCGACTGGGTATTTTTGAAGGTGTCGCCTATGAAGGGTGTTATGAGATTTGGTAAGAAGGGTAAACTGAGTCCGCGGTATATCGGTCCATATCAGATCATTCGGAAGATAGGCGAGGTCGCCTATGAGCTAGACTTGCCATCCGATTTGGAGGCAGTACACCCGGTATTTCACGTGTCCATGCTGCGAAAATGTATCGGTGATCCTTCCAGAATATTCCCAGTGGATGATATCCAGGTAACGGAGTATTTGTCTTATGAAGAGCAGCCTATAACTATTCTGGATCGACAGGTCAGGAGACTACACACTAAGGAGGTGCCTTCTGTTAAAGTCCTGTGGCGCAACAACAACCGGGAAGAAATGACCTGGGAGGCAGAGGATGAGATGAAGAAGAAATACCCCCACTTATTTTCTACGCCCACAGGTAATTTAAACTTTTAAGTTTGTTGTATTAATTGACGAATAAATTACGTGTGCTATCTATTAAGCGAGACTCCCGTTATGCTTATGAGACTAATTTAACATTCGGGGACGAATGTTCTAAAGGGGGGAGAATGTTATGTCCCGTGTTTTCGCATAATTGGAAATCTTGAAAAATAATTACGACTTGTGTGTTATAAGGCAATAATTTGATTTTAGTTAATATGCCTATGTCGTTTATGAAAGTATTGGTACAAAGGCATCGGGGAAGGCCGAGGGTGAGAGTTGGAGTTTCGAAAATTAGTTTCGGGAATTTCAAAACGAGATTTCAACGAATTGGGCCAAGAAAAATTTGAAGAAAATTGAAGCCCAAGTAGAGGGGTAGCCGACCAAAGGCCATGGCCCAAGCTCATTTAAATGGTCATGTGAATTACATGTGACCATTTAATCAAGCTTGTATAAATCCATGTTTATCTATAGAGAGTGCTAGAACATCAAAACAAAAACAATTCTAGAGAGCACCTCAAACGCCTCTCGGCCGAACCCCTTAGAAAAGAAAAAGAAAAAAAAAGAAAAAAATTTCTAGCCTTTGATTGTGATCATAAAATCTTGTTCCTCTCATATTTATAGTAAGTTCAAGACGCTCTCCGGCGTGATACAATTAGTTTGGCAAAAGAGCAACGTTTGCGGCAAATCGGAATTTCAAGAAAGAGGTAAGATTTCTATGTTGTTATGTTATGGAATGGGTATATGTGTGTTAGTGATTAAAGTTACATGAAGATTACGGAATTGTGTTGTGTTGAGCATGGCCGTGTGTGTGTGTGAAGGGTGTGTTTGGCCGTGAGCCACGTTGGTGTGGAAGGGGAGGTGAATTAGATTTTGTTTAGTTTGTTAGTTGCGTCGTTGTGGCATTTATGACGTAAATGATGTTTAGCTAGTTGAATTGGCATTGAAGATGGTTGCGGGTTTTTATGGGAAATTATATGATTTTTGTATATTCTTATATAATTGTGAAAGTAAGACTTTAAATGTGAATTAATGTTGTTGTTAATGAATTTGGATGAAAACGATGCGAGTTGGTAGGTTTGTCGCATTTGTGGAAGTTTTGGATAGAATGTGGAAATTGGCCGATTACTTGAATTCATGTATATTGCATGGAATATTATTGGAATACGTTTGAATAACCTTGAATGAGTGAATGAATATGATAATGTTGATATTAGTTGATATTGTGGAGTTTGAATGGAAGTTGTCGCTTTATGTAGAAAGGAAGAATATTGATGCTAGAACCTATTCTGTTGTGATTTGTGATGTCTTTGGTATTGTGGGTTGTTGTTGATGATATATTGAGCCGAGCTAAGCCTCGGGGATGTTATATGTATAGGGGAAGTGCTGCCGAAATTTCGGTAGACAAATATGAAGTTAAGTGAATTCTTAAAGTCTCGCATTTTCTAATTGGTAACTTTAACCATTTGTAGATTCTGAGCGAAACGGGATTTGAGTTTTGACGAGCGTGGGACGCTTATAAGGTATGTAAGGCTTCCCATTCCTTCTTTTGGCATGTCCTAGGTATACTAGGTCATTTTTTTTTTAGCCCCGGAGGCAATTCTATTCATGGAAATCCGAATTGGAAATCGAGCACTATTCATTCAATTGAATTGAACTATAAAAGTCATATTTTGTTGAAAAGTGATCAAATGTCCGAAACTTTTGTAAATGTAATCTGATCGCTTCGAAACCTCCATGTATGATCCCATAGACCCCGAATGTCTGTGATTCATGTCCGCCACCTCGACTTGACCCGAGGTGGGCCCGCTAATCCCGAGATTCCTTTGTTTACTCTATTATGCTCATTTTTGTATAACGTCGGCAAAGAATATTCGTTAATGAATCTGGCCATCCTAAAATAATGTCTTGATTGCCGTAATATTCGAAATTATATTTTGAGCTATAAATATCATTTTGGAAATACTATTGTGAAATGAGCCCCGTATTGACCGTTGAATTAACATATGATTTTGTTGAGATTCAAAAGGTGTTTTAATATATAAATTTCATTGTTTGCTCACGACTCTGCTCGTGCCTTCATTATGACTTCGTTCACCGGTTCCCGGGCCGGTTATGGTTCGTGCGCGCTATGATAAATTCGGCCGTATGCTGTGTTACGGTTCCCGAGACCTCGCCATAGAGCCGGGTTCCGTTTGGAGTTATGCTGTGATATGGCTGGTGATATGCTATGATGATATGTGTGTTCGGGGATGTACGGATATTTGAACCTTCTGGTGTTATGCTGTGTGTGGCACCAGCGTCGGAGTGGTGACCACGTTCCTGAGCTTTTGCATGATTCTATCTGCATTATGTATATATGTTTTCAGTATAGATTTTGATATACCGTTCAGTATTTCCCTTTTGTATCCTGTTTGTTTTCAGTTGTGGCTTATATTTCTGTACTCTATGCTTTACATACTCAGTACATCTTTCGTACTGACCCCCTTTCTTCGGGGGCTGCGTTTCATGCCCGCAGGTACAGACACCGGTGATCCACTACTGTAGGCTCCACTTTCTGCTATTTCGGAGTGCTCCCTCTTGACCCGGAGCCCACTTTTGGTACATACATCTTTTGCTATGTATATACTTCTGTATATCGGACTATTTGGGTACGGCGGGGCCCTGTCCCGTCATATGTCTTCGTTTTGTATTTGTAGAGGCCTGTAGTCATATATGTGGGTCGAGGGTCCTATATGTGTCTGTTTTGGCTATGATCTGTGTCTTAATGCGGTCCGTCTGTTATGGTGGCCAAAATGGCCCTTATGTTTATATTTGTACATGTGACCGGCGATGTGCATTCCGCCGCTCCCTTCTGTTCTGATATGATATTTTTGGTACGCGCGACCGCTTAAGACAAGTTTTGATTTGAATTATGTTTAAAGTGGCTATTATGAAATTTGAGTTAAATTTGGGTTTGATAACTGGATATGTGAATCAGTCTGGGTGCCCAAGTAGGGTGCCAGTCGCGGCCCACGGGGCTGGGTCGTGACAACAACATATCATCACAACATATCATATCATCAAAGCATATCATAAGCCATATCACAGCATAACTCCATAAACGGTTCCCGGCCCTATGGCGAGGTCTCGGGAACCGTAACACATCATACTGCCGAATATGTCATAATACGCGCGATCACAAAACCGGGCCGGGAACCGGCGAACGATATCATAGTAATAGGCACGAGCAGAGTAGTGCGGAAACCATATGCATATACACAATTAAATTCCAAGACTCGACAAATAAATACATATACATATATATATTGAGATCAGAAAGCTCAAAGTAAGTATCGAGTCTGTCGGAATTAGTATACAAAAGATATGAGCCTTTAGATTTACAAAACTTTCGAAAAATACCTCTCAAGCCATTTTCTGAGAATTTAGTATCATTCACATTAAGGAGCTCTCAAATAACTTATGGAGAAAATCAAATGGAGCCTTAAATTCATAGGAAAAAGTCCCCTTTTTATATCATACAAAAATAGATCAAGTAAGACAAACGAAGGAAGTCTCGTGACTGGTGGGCCCACCTCGGGTAAAGTCGAGGTGGCGTACGAAATTTACAAATGTTAGACTCTATGGAGTCATCCATGAAAGTTTCAAAGCGATTCGATCACGTTTGTGCAAGTTATGCATGTTTGAATAGTTTTCCAACTAAACATAAGGATTATAGTTTAATTACATTGAATGAATAATACCCAAAATCAGCCTCAGATTTCTATGAACAGAATAACCCCCGAGGCTGAAATCCAAACCTAGTATACCTAGGACATGCCAAGAGAAGGAAAGGGATAGCTTTACATACCTTACTTGCGTCTTACGCTCGCCCAAACTCGACTCCCGTTTCCTCTAAAATCTACAATTGGTCATAGTTACCAAATATGAGTTACAAGCTTTTAAGACTTCAAACTTAAGTCCATATTTGTCTACCGTAATTTCGGCAGCATTTCCCCTATAAATTCAACATCCCCGAGAATAATCTCGGCCCAGAATATCAACAACAGCAACACAACAATACCAACAACATCAACAATCATCACAAAACACACTATAACATAAATAGTCTTCTTCTCCACATAGTGCAACAACTTCCATTCCAACTTCACAATTCCAAGCTAATATCAACATTTCCATATTCATTTACTAATCAAAATCGTTCAAACACAATCCGGAAGTATTCCATATCATTATACAAAATATTTACAAAATATACAAAAATTCCCCAGAACCATAATTCATCTGAAACCTCTAATCTTCAACATAAATATTCGTAACGCATTTTCATCTCCCAATTTCATTAACAACAATCATAATTTGCACCTTAACAATTCATTTTCATAATTATATAAATTTCCCATAAATCCACCAATCTTCCTACAACACTTAACAACTACTTTTCTTACAAATTTTTGGCTAACATTCTTCCATTTACTCCACAAGGCCATTACAACACAATTAACATAACAAATAGAATTTTAATCTTCCCCCTCCATTACCTCATTTTCGGCCACATGCACACATACACACCCACCATGCAAACTTCCCTATTTCTATAAATTCTACCCATTTCTACATACTACAACATAAACAAGCCTTCATAACATAATTAAAAGGGATTATTCTTACCTTTTCTCTTCAACTTCTTCACTTGACCAAAGTGCGGAAATGATGAAACGGATGACTTATCTTTCTAAACAATTATACCACGTTGTAGAGGGTCCTTGAATTAGTAGGAATACCACAAGAAAATAATTTTAGAAGCAATATTTCAAGGATCTAAATTTCCAAGCTCGTGGCCGAATGGCCTTCACTTTTGCTCTTCTTTGTTTTGTTTTTCTCCTTCTTTGTTTCTTGAAACTTCTATGGATAAGTTGATAAATATATGGTCCCTTTTATCAAATTTTAGCACATGGAGAATTTATTAATTTTGTGGGCTTGGGTCATATATGGCCGGCCACCCCTCTCTATTGGGCCTTGATTTTCATTTTTTTAGCCCAATTGGTTATGAATCTTGTGTTGTAATTCGCGAAACTAATTTCAAAAATTCCAATTTCGCCCCTAGAAATTTAGATTACCTGTAGGTGTAGAGAACAAGTGAGGATACTCCTTCTTCATTTCGTCCTCTGCTTCCCAGGTCATTTCTTCTTTATTATTGTTTCGCCATAAGACCTAAACAGAGGGTATATCTTTGGTCCGCAGCCTCCTCACCTGACGATCCAGAATAGCTACAGGTTGCTCTTCATAAGACAAGTCTTCCGTCACCTGAATATTATCTACTGGAAATATTCCGGAAGGATCACCAACACATTTACGGAACATGGATACACGGAATACCGGATGTACTGCCTCCGGATCAGGTGGTAAGTCTAGCTCATAGGCGACCTCGCCTATCTTCCGAATAATCTGATATGGCCCGATGTACCGCGGACTAAGCTCACCCTTTTTACCGAATCTCATCACACCCTTCATAGGTGACACCTTTAGAAATAGCCAGTCATCAATCTGGAACTCTAACAGTTGGCGTCGTTTATCTGTATGTGATCTCTGTCGACTCTAGGCAGTCCATAACTATTCCTGAGTGAGTTTTACCTTATCGACTGCTTGCTGAACTCTACCTGGTTCGATCAACTTTGTTTCACCCACATCGAACCAACCAATCGGAGATCTGCATTTTCTACCATATAAGGTCTCGTATTCGTATGGTGCTATCTAGATGATGGAACGATAACTATTATTATTATAAGAATATTCAATTAACGGTAAATGATCACCTCCACTATCCTTGAAATCAATAACATAGACCCGTAGCATATCTTCCAGTGACTGAATAGTACGCTCGGCCTGTCCGTCGGACTGAGGATAACATACTGTGTTATGGCTCACCTGAGTTCTCAGTCCTTCCTGGGACGATCCCCAGAAGTTAGCCGTAAACTGAGCACTTTTGTCGGTTATAACAGATACAGGGATCCCGTGAAGTCTTATTATCTCTTTAATATACAATCTGGCATAATCCTCAGCCGAATAAGCGGTTCTACCCGGAAGGAAATGGGCTGGTTTCGTCAATCTATCGACAACAATCCAAATAGAATCGTACCTGCATGGAGTGCGCGGTAAACCTATAATGAAATCTATGTTAATCGTTTCTTATTTCCAAGCTGAAATTTCCATTTCCTGTAGCAATCCGCCGGGCTTTTGATGCTCTATTTTGACTTGCTGACAATTTGGGCATTGGCCAACGAACTCTGCAATGTCTCTTTTCATACCTTCCCACCAGTATAAACATTTAAGATCATGGCACATTTTAGTGGAACCAGGATGAACAGAATACCGAGCATTATGCGCTTCACCCAAAATTTGTCGTCGTAACCTTGCAACGTCCGGTACACATAATCTTTTCTTTATTAAGGGCCACATTTCTATACTGTGCCAAAATAGGATCTTCGAACTGACACTGCTTAACCTCTTTCATAATGGATGATTCAGCAACCTCTCGAACAGAAACCCCAGCATCTCCAAAATCTGTCAAATGGACTCCAAGGCTGGCTAAATGATGAATCTCACGAACCAATTCTTTCTTATCAGGCTGCACATCAGTCAAACTGCCCATGGACTTGCGGCTCAGTGCATCAGCTACCACGTTAGCTTTTCCAGGATGATACAAAATATCGACGTCATAATCTTTCAATAATTCAAGCCATCTTCTCTGCCGCAAATTCAGTTCTTTTTGCTTAAAATATACTGGAGACTCTTATGGTCCGTATAAATATCAACGTGAACCCCATATAAGTAATTCCGCCATATCTTCAAAACATAAATCACCGCGGCTAATTCCAGATCATGAGTGGGATAATTTCTCTCGTGCGGTCTGAGCTGCCGGGGAACATAGGCTATAACTCGACCATGCTGCATTAATACACAACCTATCCCAATACCGGAAGCATCACAATAATTAACATACCCGTCTGGCCCTTCAGGAAGAGCTAGAACTGAAGCTGTAATTAATTTTTCCTTCACCAACTAAAAACACTGCGTTCACAAGTACCGGCCCACTAAAATTGCATTGCCTTCTGAGTTAGCTTCGTTAATGGTGCCGTAATAGAAGCAAAGTCCTCCACAAATCTTCTGTAATATCCGGCCAATCCTAGAAAACTGCGTGCCTCAGTCGATGTCAAAGGCCTAGGCCAATTCTTTATCGCTTCGATCTTCTGTGTGTGAATTGTTTCCATTTATACTTACTTTACATCCATTCGCTCCCCCCCCCCCTTTGGGGGTTGTACTTATACCATATCCATGCCTTTTCTTTATAATCTATAACTCATTTTTCTTCATACAAAACTTTAACCAAATTACGAGGCGATGAGAACTCTCGATTACATAGTACAAAAGCTTATCTGATAGTTGGCACTCAAGTAACGTAATTAATGTAGCAATTTATCTTTTAGTAATTATATCCGTCCTCATTGGAAGATTCGGCCAAGTTATCCCTTCTTTCATACTCGTTTCTTATCTCTCGCTCTGTTTTCTCGATAATTGAATTACTTGATATTCACATGATTCATCATTCCATACCATAGGTTTCCCTTTTGCCCTGCACTATTACATTCCAGTTCCTTTTTGCAAATAATTTCATGCTTTGCCCGTCGGCTCTTTTTGAGGCTCTACTTAATTATGTTTCTTACTTTTCACTTTCCTGACATTTTAATCTCCTTATCTTCCACTCAATTACTCTCTTTTCTTTCCAAATATCGTTGTATTAGAATCTTCCAATCCCAACCGATAGCAAAATCAATATCAGTTTATCTCGTAACATCTGTACCATACCTTTCGCTTTGTCTCATAAATTCTGTTCAGTTAATGTCTCCCATATATTACAACACTGGCTATTAGGGTTCACCTATCGATTGACATAGTCATAAATGGGGGCCCTATACATACATATATATCACTGCCATTTCTTTTACAAGACATCTTCAATCACTTGTTCAAACCTACTCTAACTTCCAAAGTTGCGTTGTTCTTTCTTCCTTTTCAGCAATCTAATCCGTCTCAGCTCACGCGACCCCTATAGAGTTTCTAACCATTCCACATACTCTAATTCCCTCTAGATTACCCCAAATTTCCTATTATCTCTTAAATCTATATTTGTGAAATTTTTTGTACATTTCCCGGGGCGGTCACCCATCCCAAAATTGCTCTGGCCCTAGCACGCTTAACCTTAAAACTTTAATGTATTTAGGTGCGTTAAGGCCGGTATAATACATCAAATACCCCGCACGACCTTTATCACATAATTTAAGGAACGTCAGGGTCTTAACAACTTTCAAAACGCTCTCGTAGTGGGTCCCACCCCGATCTAGAGAGGATTCTTTTGCTTTTCTGACTATATAATTACCGTGTCGCCCCTTTCTAAATCCTTAATATTTACCTTCATCTATATATATAATTCTGGACAACCCACAAGTTTAAATTTTTATTCCACAAATTCCATCTCTAATTAGTCGATAAGAACTAATAAAATGTTACTATAAGGCATTCTCCAACCACTAGCAGAAGGGAAACGAGAGTCCGACAAACATCGCAGAACTTCTTAGTACTTAATTCACATAATTACCTCCATATATATATGAGTTGTGAGCAAACCATTTAATTCCCGACTGCTTGTCATACGCTTTGTATTCTTCCAATAAGGTGAACTTAATCGCTGGACATTTTTGCCCCTCAACATAGGCTTTTCTAAAGCAACGTGCGGTTGGAACGTGTTCTGGTCTGTTTAAATGAATTAAGAATTTGCTGGTCATTTATGCTTTCTCGAAATAAAATTTCTCAAATAAGGATGGTGCTTCTTACAAATGACATGGAGGGTATCTCTTAAACTTTAATCTAACATAATAGATTTACCCCGTCGGTATCGACTTTCAAGACATATTAAGAACTTATATCTCATTTTCCTTTTTATAATTTTGGAAAAATTTGGGCAGAGGTTCCTCTGTACATCTTACTATCCCAGCACCTGCACGCAGAAATACCAACAATGCCTCACAGGGCCAACATATATACGTACGTATCATATCGTATCATAGCCACAAAGAGCTAATAATTTCAAGTAAAAGTATGAAGATGTCGAGACTTACCTCACATACATAACTCAAACGGCACCGGTGGCATTTTCCCATTTATTTTCCTTTTCAACCTTCAACTTTGTATTTCAATCATACTTCAAATGACTTCCCCAACATACATCTTTCATACCATTGCTTACCTGTGTACTGTGTAGCTTCCAATATCATCAGTCTCTGCCTTCTGTCGATGCCGTTCTTCGGCTGAAATCAAGGGTTAGTAGAAAGGAATTCATTTCCTACGGCTGGCTCTATCGCATGATCTAAGATTCAAAGAAAAGTAACACCCTAAATGTCCTGTAGCCTCCTGTTTATAGATGTCGTGCACAACACACCGATAAAAAAGACTCTACGAAACACGGCCTGTAAACATTCCGAGGACAAACCGCTCTGATACCACTTTTGTCACGACCCAACCGCATGAGCTGTGACTGGTGCCCTATTTGGACACCCCAAACAGACTTACATACCAAATCGTCATGTTATAGCTTAACCAAAATTTAATATTCAACATCTTAAACAGACTGAAAGCAATTATTATCTTAAGCGGTCGCGCGTACAAAGTATCTCATCAGAACCAACAAAGGCGGCGGAATACACATCGCCGAATATATGCACATATACAAACATACAGGCCATTTAGGCCGCATCCAAATCTCATAGATTGGCGGAATATACATCGCCAGATTCATACACGTGTACAGGCAATTAGGCCGTTTTGGCCATAATAGCAAACGGGACCGCATTAAGACGCAGATCATAGACAAATGAACACACACATGACCCATGACCCACATATATGACTACAGGCCTCTACAAACCATAACGGAATCATATGGCGGGACAGGGCCCTGCCGTACCCCAAATAATCAAATATACAGAAGCATATATATCACAAAAGGTATGTACCAATATATGGGCTCCGGATCAAAAGGAGCACTCTGTAACAGCAGAATGTGTGGCCTACACTGACAGATCACGAACCTCTGTACTTGCGGGCATGAAACGCAACCCCCGAAGAAAGGGGGTCAGTACGAAAAATGTACTAGTATGTAAAGCATAAAGTACAGAAATCCAAACCATAACTGAAGTGAAGGGTACAGAGAGAGAATACCAGATCAATATATCCAAAATCTGTACTGAAGACACATGTACATAATGCAAACAGAAAATCATGCATAAGGCTCAAGAACGTGGTCACCACTCCGACGCTGGTGCCACAACACAGCATACTCCAGAAGGTTTCAAATCTTCGTACTACCTCGAACACAACATATCATCACAACATATCATATCATCAAAGCATATCATAAGCCATATCACAGCATAACTCCATAAACGGTACCCGGCCCTATGGCGAGGTCTCGGGAACCGTAACACATCATACTGCCGAATATGTCATAATACGCAGGATCACAAAACCGGCCCGGGAACCGGCGAACGATATCATAGTAATAGGCACGAGCAGAGTAGTGCGGAAACCATATGCATATACACAATTAAATTCCAAGACTCGACAAATAAATACATATACATATATATATTGAGATCAGAAAGCTCAAAGTAAGTATCGAGTCTGTCGGAATTAGTATACAAAAGATATGAGCCTTTAGATTTACAAAACTTTCAAAAAATACCTCATAAGCCATTTTCTGAGAATTTAGTATCATTCACATTAAGGAGCTCTCAAATAACTTATGGAAGAAATTAAACGGAGCCTTAAATTCATAGGCAAAAGTCCTCTTTTTATATCATACAAAAATAGATCAAGTAAGACAAACGAAGGAAGTCTCGGGACTGGTGGGCCCACCTCGGGTAAAGTCGAGGTGGCGTACGAAATTTACAAATGTTAGACTCTATGGAGTCATCCATGAAAGTTTCAAAGCGATTCGATCACGTTTGTGCAAGTTATGCATGTTTGAATAGTTTTCCAACAAAACATAAGGATTATAGTTCAATTACATTGAATGAATAATACCCAAAATCAGACTCGGATTTCTATGAACAGAATAACCCCCGAGGCTGAAATTCAAACCTAGTATACCTAGGACATGCCAAGAGAAGGAAAGGGATAGCTTTACATACCTTACTTGCGTCTTACGCTCGCCCAAACTCGACTCCCGTTTCCTCTAAAATCTACAATTGGTCATAGTTACCAAATATGAGTTACAAGCTTTTAAGACTTCAAACTTAAGTCCATATTTGTCTACCGTAATTTCGGCAACATTTCCCCTATAAATTCAACATCCCCGAGAATAATCTCGGCCCAGAATATCATCAACAGCAACACAACAACATCAACAACCATCACAAAACACACTATAACATAAATAGTCTTCTTTTCCACATAGTGCAACAACTTCCATTCCAACATCACAATTCCAAGCTAATATCAACATTTCCATATTCATTTACTAATCAAAATCATTCCAACACAATCCGGAAGTATTCCATATCATTATACAAAATATTTACAAAATATACAAAAATTCCCCCAGAACCATAATTCATCCGAAACCTCTAATCTTCAACATAAATATTCGTAACGCATTTTCATCTCCCAATTTCATTAACAACAATCAGAATTTGCACCTTAACAATTCATTTTCATAATTATATAAATTTCCCATAAATCCACCAATCTTCCTACAACACTTAACAACTACTTTTCTTACAAATTTTTGGCTAACATTCTTCCATTTACTCCACAAGGCCATTACAACACAATTAACATAACAAATAGAATTTTAATCTTCCCCCTCCATTACCTCATTTTCGGCCACATGCACACATACACACCCACCATGCAAACTTCCCTATTTCTATAAATTGTACCCATTTCTACATACTACAACATAAACAAGCCTTCATAACATAATTAAAAGGGATTATTCTTACCTTTTCTCTTCAACTTCTTCACTTGACCAAAGTGCGGAAATGATGAAACGGATGACTTATCTTTCGAAACAATTATACCACGTTGTAGAGGGTCCTTGAATTAGTAGGAATACCACAAGAAAATAATTTTAGAAGCAATATTTCAAGGAGCTAAATTTCCAAGCTCGTGGCCGAATGGCCTTCACTTTTGCTCTTCTTTGTTTTGTTTTTCTCCTTCTTTGTTTCTTGAAACTTCTATGGATAACTTGATAAATATATGGTCCCTTTTATCAAATTTTAGCACATGGAGAATTTATTAATTTTGTGGGCTTGGGTCATATATGGCCGGCCACCCCTGTCTATTGGGCCTTGATTTTCATTTTTTTTAGCCCAATTGGTTATGAATCTTGTGTTGTAATTCGCGAAACTAATTTCAAAAATTCCAATTTCGCCCCTAGCCTTCCTCAACACTTCCACACTAATATTCTTTCATGAACAACTCATATGTTAAATAAGTCAATTATGACCTTATTTCTTACAAGTCAAAATTATTTCAAAATTTTCCGAATGCGCAAAACACGGGATATAACACTCTGGTTGGGTCGTGACAAAAGTGGTTTCAGAGCAGTTCCGTCCTAGGGTATGTGTCTACGAGCCGTGTCCAGTAGAGTCTTGTTTATGGGTGTCTTGCGCGCCACACTTATAAACAAGAGGTTGTGGGCATTTAGGAATGAATGACCTTCGTTTCTTCATAGATCGTGCGATAGAGCCATGATATAAGTATTTCTCTTTTTCTTAACCGTGTGGTGTTTTTCAGTGATGCCTGTAATGGTAAAAGCTACAGCAGCCCAAAAGGGCAAGACAGTGGCAGGAAAGCGGACTAAGAGAGTACCGCCGACAGATATAGAGGAGGGTGAGTCTCATAATGAGGTTCCATCTCGGTCCTCTCACTCACCACCTGTTTCAGAGGAGCATGAGGGAGCCTCAGCCCTAGCTCCGACACTCTCAATTCCTCCACCAGACGTCTCAAGCCAAGAAGTAAAAGAGTGCATCCATTTGCTGACTCAGTTTTTCGCCGCTACGGTTCAGTGGCAGGGTACAGGTCATGGTGATAGGGCTGTAAGTGATAGAGCCCGTGATTTTATTAGGTTGAACCTTCCGAAATTTTTCGGGTCAAAACCGGATGAGGACCCTCAAATCTTTATTGATGGAATGTTAAGGACACTTCGGTTAATGTATGCTTTGAACGTTAAATCGGTAGAGTTTGCCTCCTATAGGCTACAGGATGTTCCGGTTCATTAGTATACGGTTTGGATGTCTTCTAGGGGAGTCAATGCACCTCCCCCATTATGGCAAGAGATTGTTGATGCTTTTCTCCGACACTACTTGCCACCCGAGGTTCTGCGTGTTAGAGCTGACAGGTTCCTAAATCTTACACAAGGAAGTATGAGTGCCTTAGAGTATAGGCTTTGCTTCAATTCCTTGTCTAGGTATACTCTTGCTATGGTAGCGGATATGGGATACCATGTTATCAGTATGTGAGTGTCCTAGGGCTACATTTGATGGATAAGTGCTTGATTGCGTCTCTTCATGATGGTATGGACATTTCTCGCATTCAAGCCCATGCCCAGAATCTTGAAGAATGACAGCAACAACAAGGGAGTGAGCGTGAGCATGATAGGGGCTATATTAAGAGGGCTAGATCTTCGGGTCCGACTAGTGAGTTTAGAGGAGGGCAAAGATAGCAGTTTTCTAGGCATTCAGGACATTCCATGACTAGTACGTCTCCATGATTTGTGAGCCAGAGATTTGATAGACCTATTCACTCCGGATTGGGTCACAGTTTCAATGCTTTAGGTTCTCATTACAGGGGTGACTCGGACCAGGCAAGACAACCTCTACAACGATGTTCTCAGTGCGGGAAGGTACATTAGGGCCAGTGCCGATTAGGTTCAGATGCTTGCTATGCCTGTGGTCGGCTAGGCCATATCATGCGTGACTGTCCATCGATAGGTAGTAGGGGTAGGGTCAAGGCCACAGGGTCAGCAGCTTAGTCTTCATCATATATACGCCCTTCGGGGCAGGGCTCACAGACACCGGTCAGTCGTGGTAGAGGTAGAGGGGGAGCGCCCGACTTTTGAGGCCCTCAGCACACCGTATTTATGCTATGGTGGGGCGCAGGATCTTGAGTCCTCCACTGAGGTTGTCACAGATATATTATCGATTTTTTCTCATGATGCATATGCATTGATTGATCCAGGCTCCACATTTTCACATGTTACTCCTTATATTACTGGTCGATTTGGGGGAAAATTAGAGTGAATCAAACCTTTCGAGGTATCTACACCAGTTGGTGAACCGTTGAAAGCTAGTCGAGTATATAGAAATTGTATAGTTGTGGTTTGTGATCATCGTACTATGGCTGATTTACATGAGTTGAAAATGGATGATTTTGATGTAATCATGGGCATAGATTGGTTGGCTTCTTGCTATGCCAATGTTGAATGAAGAACAAAAATGGTTCGCCTCCAGTTTTCGGGAGAACTAGTTTTGGATTGGAAGGGAAATACAGCATCCTCGAGAGGTAGGTTTATTTCCCATCTCAAGGCAAGGAAGATGATTTCTAAAGGGTGTATTTATCATTTAGTCCAGGTTCAAGATATAGAAGCCAAATCACCGACTTTTCAATATTTCCCCATAGTGAATGAGTTTCCGGATGTATTCCCGGATGAGCTTCCAGGCCTTCCCCAGAGCAAGAAATTGATTTTTCTATTGATGTGCTACCAAATACTAATCCCATATATGTTCTTCCTTATAGGATGGCTCCTGCAGAGTTGAAAGAGTTGAAGGAACAATTGAAGGATTTGCTCGGGAAAGGATTTATTAGGCCTAGTTCATCGCCGTGGGGAGCTCTCGTGTTTTTGTAAGAAAGAAAGATGGCTCCTTGCGAATGTGTATTGTTTACAGACAACTGAATAAGGTGACGATCAAGAATAAATATCCACTTCCAAGGATTGATGATCTATTTGATCAATAGCAGGGTGCCAAATAGTTTTCAAAGATAGACTTGAGATCCGGGTATCATCCGGCGAGAGCTAGGGAGGAAGATATTCCTAAGAAAACCTTTAGAACCAGATATGGTCATTTCAAGTTTCGGGTAATGTCGTTTAGGCTAACTAATGCACCGACACTATTTATGGATTTGATGAACAATGTGTTTAGGCCTTTCCTAGATTTGTTTGTGATTGTGTTCATCGATGATATCCTGGTATATTCTCAGTCCGGGGAAGAACATACAGATCATATATGTACTGTCCTTAGAGTTCTTCAGGCTCGGGAGCTATTTGCGAAATTTTTAAAGTGTGAGTTTTGGTGGAATTCGGTGACCTTTTTAGGACATGTTATTTCAACTGATGGTATTCTAGTGGATACCTAGAAGATTCAAGTGTATGAAAAACGGCTTTAGTAAGTGCAAAAGAAAAGTTAGCGGAATCAGAACAAATTCCTGGTTCATAATCGACTATGGTTTGTGGACATGTTTCGAAGGATTGCGTGATTTGGGAAAGTGTTTGTGAGACGGGCGGCAAGTGAGCCCGAGCAGTAGTGGCCTGTTTGAGATTATCCGTTGTGTTGATCCTGTATTTTATGACCTAGTTTTAACTAGGTCTGTCGGGTGTTCATCCGGTTTTCAATGTTTCTATGTTGAAAGAGTAGCGTTTTGGTGGTTTCTTTATCATTTGTTGGAATTCATTTTTGTTCGATGAGAATCTTTCATGTAAGGAGAAGTCCGACATGCATAGCCGATATCCTCTGTTATTTTTGATTCAAGTATTCTTTTCTGTCCTCTCTTCCTTGTCGCTCGAGAACGAGCGTGTTATATCCCGTGTTTTCACACGTTTGGAGAAACTTGAATTATATGGGATTCTTGAGATATAAGATTAATTTTATATCTTGTTGAACATAGGAGTTATGCATGAAAGAATAGAGTCATGAAAGTGTGGGACAAGGCTAAGGGTAATTTTGGAATTTTGGAAATTTGTTTCGGGAATTACAAAATACGATTCACAAGTTGTTGGGCTTGTAAAATAAGAAACAATTGAGGCCCAAAATATTAGGGGGTGGCCGGCCATGATGGCCTTGGCCCAAGCCCAAAATTTGTATTTAATTTCCATAAGATTAATTAACATAATGGCCTTGATCCAAGCCCATTTTTACTTGGTCATGTGCTTGGTCATGTGACCAAGTCTTGATATTATATGTATAAGAAGATTCAAGACATTAGAAGGCAAGACCAAACAAAGCAAAAATAAGAAAGAAAAGGGAGAGGGTTTCGGGTTTGAGGGGCAAAATTGACCCTCCAAAATCTTGCTTCAAAAATTCATTTCTTGTTAAATTCCTACTAATTCAAGGTTCCTTTGCATCTTGGTATAGTTGGATTGGAGTGGGGAGCACTAGAATCTCCAAGGTGATCATATATTCAAGTGAAGGAGACTTGAGGAAAAGGTAAGAATTTCTACCTTTTTATTGTGTTGTTGAGTTTTGTTTGTGTTGTAGTATGTAGAAATGTGTTGATTGGATGGAAAAATGGAAGTTTGCAATGTGGGTTTGGAATTGGAGGTGTAGCCGTGTGTATATATATGTTGTATAGCCAAAAATGTGTTGAAACTATGTTGTATTCTAGTTGTGAATGTGATGGAATTCATGTTGAGAATGAAAGTGGAATAAATTTGATTGAATTGCTAAAATAGCACTTGGCCGTGTGGTGTATTTGGCTTGAGAATAAAATGGATTAAGTTTGTTTAGTGTATTGGAGTGTTATTGTAATGCTTGATATGTGAATGAAGTTAGAATGATATAAGTTTGTATTGAATTGGAATATAGAAACTTATGTCGTTTTAGTATAATTTTCCGACATTAAGGAAATGAAGTTGTTTGATTGCTAATAGTGATGATCATTGATGAATTTGGAAGTTGGAAACTTGTTATGAAGTTATATGCCAAAGATTTGATGTTTTGCATAAATTAAGACTTTGGCGGAAAATTGTATATTATGTATATCAAGTGTATATCTTAAGGAAAATGATATGAAATGCCTCTAAATCTATGTTGTGATGATCTTGAGTAATTATGGATGTGAAAGTAATGATGTTAGTTTGAAAGTTTGGATTAGAAGGGAAGTTATGGCAAGTTGTGGAAACAATGACTAGTTGAAGGATAATTGTGTTGTTAATGCTTTTTGTTGATGTTAATGTTGTTGTTTGGGTTGTTGTTGATGAATTATAGCCGAGTTGAATTCTCGGGGTGCTATATGTATAGGAGAGGTGCTGCCGAAATTTCGGTAGCCAATTATGCATCAAATTGGAACTTTGGTATTATTAGCTTACAATTGGTAAACTTGACCAATTGCAGTTTTTCGACGAAACGGGAAGTGAGATTGGAAAGGCTTAAGGAGCGTGAAAGGTATGTAAAGCAAACCCAATTCTTCCCTTGGCATGCCCCTAGTATGTTAGGGTCGGATCCGGGCCTCGAAGGACCTCTTGGCCCTCGGAATCCGCAAGACAAAATTTCAGTTTTTCTTTCAATAGAATTGAACTACTTTGATACGCTTTTTCTGAAATTATGCGATTTTGCTCCAAATTACTCAGAAAGTCATAGAATGTCTGTAGAACCTTTTTAGGTGACTCGATATGCTTAGAGGGCACAATTTGAGCCCGCCGCCTTATTTGTCCCGAGGCGGGCCCGCTATTTACGGTTTTGCCCCTAATATGCTAAAGATTCCTTTTTAAGCGATTTTTGAAAGAAATGTTTTAATTACCCTACTAATCGCTTAACGAATATTATTCTAAATATTCTATTAAATCTTATAAATTATTTTGACACTCGGAATGACTTCAGTAAAGTTATATTTTTGTAAATTATTATGATATCCGAATTGTATTAATTCTGATTCCGTCCGACTCCATTTGATTTGTTTGTCTTCGCTACGCCTCATCGAGTCTTTGAAAATACTTATGATATTTTTAAATTGCATTAGTCTCTCACTACTCCATTCGTGGATGTCCCAATGTTTCCCACACTGAGCCCGGGCCAGGATATGTTGTCAAGCGTAATTCTCTGCATTGTTCGCCGCGTCCCGTTGTGAGGAGGCAGGTATACGCGTACATGGGTCTGTGGAGTATGATGTGCCATGTCCGCCTATTCTGATCTGATCTGTATGGCCATTTTGATATGACATTATATGATACGGGGCCACGCCCCTTTTTCTGATTCCTCTGTATAGTGGCACCAGCGTCGGGAGGGTGGCCACATTCTGTCTGCCGAGTCCCGTGTCAGGGACCGGATATGATATGATATGACATATGTTTTTGTACGCATTCTGTCTGTTTTGGAAATATGCATTTGACACTCTGGATTCTGTACTCATTTTCTGTAACCAATATGATTTGACTTATGTGATTCCGCTTTACATATTCAGTACATATTTCGTACTGACCCCCTTTCTTCGGGGGCTGCGTTTTCATGCCGCGCAGGTACTGACGACAGGTTCGCTGATCCACACGTTTAGGATCCTATTTCTGCTATTTGGGGCGCTCTCTTCTACAGAGCCCATCTTTTGGTACAGTCTGTCACTGCTATCTGGATATGTACTTTGTTCAGGGTATGACGGGGCCCTGTCCCGTCTTATGATTATGATATGTTCTGTAGAGGTCTGTGGATACATCTGTGTGGGTTCTGTACATATGTTTGGGATATTCTGTTCTGTGATGGCCTTATCGGCCTATGTGTGCCAAGTCTGCTTTTCTGCTAAGTTCTGTAGCGACCACTAATATTATTATTATATTATTATTCTGTTAATATGCTAATTTGGGGTATCGGGTACGTATAGGTGCCCAGCTCGGGCACTGGTCGCGGCCCACGGGGTTGGGTCGTGACAAAAGTGGTATCAGAGCAGTTCGTCCTCGGAATGTCCACAGACCGTGTCTAGTAGAGTCTTATTTATCGGTGTGTTGTGCACCACGCCTATAAACAGGAGGCTACAGGGCATTTAGGATACTACCCTTCTTTCTGTCTTAGATCGTGCGATAGAGCTGTGTTATCAGGATGACCCCTCCCTAACGAGCGGCTATATTTGCAGATATGCCTCCAAAAAAGGCAACCGCGGCCCAAAAGGCCAAGTCAGCAGCCTTGGGAGAGACTAGCCTGGTCCAGAGGATTACCAGGGCCCAGGCACATATTGCTCCGGGGACTTTGCCCCAGACAGAGGGTTCGTCTACACCGCCACTCGTGGAGGAGATTGGGGCGGCCGCAGCCGCAGATCGGGGGGCGGCTCCACCGCCAGCTCCCGCAGTTCCAGTACCTGAGCCTCCAGCTCCACGGCCAGGCACTGAGGATCAGTCTATGAGGGAGGCAGTCCAGTTGCTGACGAGACTTGTGGCAGGGCAGGTTCAGGGGCATGGACTGGGAGGTGACCGGGCAGTCAGGCGTGATAGTTCGAGAGCCCGTGAGTTTTTGACTTGTAACCCTCCAGAGTTCTTCGGGACAAAGCCCGAGGAGGATCCTGAGGAGTTTATCAGGAAGATGCGACGCACTCTAGATTTGATTAATGCTTCCGAGACAGAGTCAGTCGCGTTAGCTTCGTACCGGTTATATGATGTGGCGGCAAACTGGTACGAGTCATGGGGGATATCCAGGGGGGACGGCGCTCCTCCAGCAGTTTGGGGCGATTTTTCTCAGGCATTTCTTGGACATTTTCTGCCCCCAGAGTTGCGACGAGCCAGATCTGATAGATTCTTATTATTGAGGCAGAAGGGCCGCAGTACCCGGGACTATAGTTTGGAGTTTGATTCCTTGGCCCGATATGCACCTACTGTGGTGGCTACTATGGCGGACCGGATGCACAGATATATTATGGGGCTGGATCGGTATTTTGTTGATAGCTGCTTAGTATTGGCTGCTCAGCCCGGTATGGACATTGCCCGTATCCAGGCCCATGCCCAGGGCATGGAGGATCGGGGCAGAGGAGGACACCAGCCTGACAGGGGCCAGGATCGGAGACAGCCCAAGAGGGCCAGGTCATCTGGAGATTTTCGGGGCAGACAGCCCCAACAGCCGCAGCAGCCTAGCAGATTTTCATCTCAGCCGGCGCAGAGCGCGCCTCCCCAGCCTACAGGTCGCAGATTCGATAGCCCAGGGTATTCAGGAGCAGGCCAGAGCTCCAGGGCTTCAGGTTCGCGGACAGATAGGGGTTCTGGTCAGATGAGGCCACCCAGGGTTCAGTGTTCTTTTTGCGGCAGATACCATACGGGAGAGTGCTACAGAGCCACCGGTGCATGCTTTTCTTGTGGCCGTCAGGGCCATTCTGTGAGAGATTGCCCGTATAAGGGTAGTTCGGGTGGTGCAGCGCAGCCTACCGGATCAGCCGCTGGGTCTTCATCTTCGTCAGTGGCTATGCGCCCTACGGGGCAGGGTATTTCGGCACCAGCGGGTCGTGGCAGAGGCCGTGGTGGAGCTTCTGGTATTAGCGGTCCTTCGAACCGCATTTATGCTTTGGCCAGTCGCCAGGATCAGGAGGCATCTCCTAATGTCGTTACAGGTACTTTATTGGTCTTCTCTCGGTCTGTGTATGCATTAATTGATCCAGGTTCGACTTTATCATATATTTCACCCCTTGTTGCCGGTAAAATTGGTATTATGTCTGAACCTATAGAGCCATTTGAGGTAGCCACGCCGATAGGGGATTTTGTTGTAGCGAAACAGGTTTATAAAGACTGTTCTGTGATCGTTTGTGACCGTGACACTAAGGCAGATCTGGTAGAGTTAGATATGACTGAATTTGATGTTATTATGGGTATGGATTGGCTAGCTTCCTGTTACGCTAATGTTGACTGCCAGAATAAGGTAGTTCGCTTCCAGTTTCCCGGGGAGCCAGTTATCAATTGGGCTGGTAATACAGCATCGCCGAAAGGTAAGTTTATTTCATACCTTAAGGCAAAGAAAATGATCAGAAAGGGTTATATCTATCATCTGGTTCGGGTGCAAGACTTGGACGCCGAGACGCCGACACTTCAGTCAGTCCCCGTGGTTAGTGAGTTTCCAGATGTTTTCCCCGACGAGCTTCCAGGTCTTCCTCCAGAGCGGGAGATAGACTTCTCTATTGACTTACTCCCAGACACTCAGCCTATCTCTATTCCTCCGTATAGAATGGCGCCTGCAGAGTTAAAGGAGTTGAAGGAGCAGCTGAAAGATTTGTTGGGTAAGGGCTTCATCAAACCCAGTACTTCGCCTTGGGGAGCCCCGGTATTATTTGTGCGTAAGAAAGACGGGTCGCTGCGTATGTGTATTGATTATCGGCAGCTGAATAAGGTAACGATAAAGAATAAATACCCCCTCCCCAGGATTGATGATTTGTTTGATCAGCTACAGGGCGCTAAGTGTTTTTCGAAGATAGATCTTCGATCCGGTTACCACCAGGTGCGAGTACGAGAGGCCGATATCCCTAAGACAGCTTTCCGGACCCGATATGGGCATTACGAGTTCAGGGTTATGTCTTTTGGGCTAACAAATGCTCCCGCAGTATTCATGGATTTGATGAACCGGGTATTCAGGCCATTCTTGGATATGTTTGTAATTGTATTCATTGATGATATCCTGGTTTATTCTCGGTCTGAGGCGGAGCACGCAGATCATCTGAGATCGGTATTAGGGGTACTCCGGCATCAGAAGTTATATGCGAAATTTTCTAAGTGCGAATTCTGGCTGTCTTCAGTGGCCTTCTTGGGGCATATTATTGCAGCTGATGGTGTCCGGGTGGACACACAGAAGATTGAGGCCGTGAAGAATTGGCCCAGACCTACGACGCCCACAGAGGTACGCAGTTTCCTGGGGTTAGCAGGTTATTACAGGAGGTTTGTGGAGAAGTTTGCTTCGATTTCAGCGCCTTTGACAAGGCTGACTCAGAAGGGAGCTAAGTTCCAGTGGTCTGACGCTTGTGAACGGAGCTTCCAGTTGCTGAAGGAGAAGCTGACTACAGCCCCAGTTCTGACTCTTCCAGAGGGACCGGATGGGTATGTTATTTATTGTGACGCTTCTGGCATGGGGTTAGGCTGTGTATTGATGCAGCACGGCAGAGTTATAGCGTATGCTTCCCGGCAGCTCAAAAAGCATGAGAAGAATTATCCTACCCACGATCTGGAGCTCGCAGCGGTGATTCATGCTCTGAAGATATGGAGACACTATTTATATGGCGTTCATGTGGATATCTATACTGATCATAAGAGTCTCCAGTATATTTTCAGACAGAGAGAGCTTAATTTGCGGCAGCGGAGGTGGCTGGAGCTTCTGAAAGATTATGATGTAGATATTCTGTATCATCCGGGCAAGGCTAATGTTGTTGCAGACGCGCTCAGTCGGAAGTCTATGGGCAGTTTAGCCGATTTACAGCCAGACAGGAGAGAGATAGCCCGTGATGTTCAGCAGTTGGCTAGTCTCGGGGTTCGTCTGGCCGATTCTGGAGATACCCAGATTTCTGTTCGAGGGGTTTCTGAGTCATCTATCAGGGACGATATTAAGCGGCATCAGTTTGAGGATCCTGTCTTAGCTCGGTACAGGGACACAGCCTATGATAAGGAGAGGACTCCGTTCGAGTTTTCACCGGACGGCACTATGTTATACAAAGGCAGGTTGTGTGTACCGGATATTGCAGGCCTTCGGCAGCAGGTTATGAGCGAGGCACATTATGCTCGCTACTCGGTCCATCCTGGGTCTACGAAGATGTACCATGATCTCCGATGCTTATACTGGTGGGACGGTATGAAACGGGATGTTGCAGAGTTCGTCGCCCAGTGCCCTAATTGTCAGCAGGTCAAGATTGAGCATCAGAAGCCGGGTGGACTGTTGCAGGAGATGGAAATCCCGACTTGGAAGTGGGAGGTTATTAATATGGACTTCATTACAGGATTGCCTCGCACTCC
Source organism: Lycium barbarum (assembly GCF_019175385.1). Lineage (NCBI taxonomy): Eukaryota > Viridiplantae > Streptophyta > Magnoliopsida > Solanales > Solanaceae > Lycium > Lycium barbarum. The sequence continues at coordinate 98,351,400 of NC_083337.1, read as the reverse complement.
ACGGAAGTATGATTCCATCTGGGTCGTCGTTGATAGGCTGACGAAATCAGCCCATTTTCTTCCCGTCAGGACTACCTATTCCGCCGAGGATTATGCCAGGCTCTATATTAAGGAGATTGTGAAGCTTCACGGAGTTCCTATATCTATTATTTCTGACAGAGGCGCCCAGTTTACGGCGCATTTCTGGAGATCTTTTCAGGAGGGACTAGGGACTCAGGTGAGTCTGAGCACCGCATTTCATCCTCAGAGCGACGGGCAGGCCGAGCGCACTATACAGACGCTGGGGGATATGTTGCGGGCCTGCATTATCGATTTCAGAGGCAGCTGGGATGATCACTTGTCGTTGATTGAGTTTGCATATAATAACAGTTACCATTCCAGCATCCAGATGGCTCCGTACGAGGCTTTATATGGCAGGAAATGCAGATCGCCGATCGGCTGGTTCGATATTGGCGAGACAGAGTTGATTGGCCCAGATATGGTCCAGCAGGCAGTGGACAAGGTGAAGCTTATTCGAGAGCGACTGTTAACAGCCCAGAGTCGACAGAAGTCATACGCGGATAAACGGCGTCGACCGTTGGAGTTTCAAGTAGGCGATTGGGTATTCCTGAAGGTATCGCCTATGAAAGGCGTAATGCGGTTCGGCAGAAAGGGTAAGCTTAGTCCGCGTTATATTGGGCCTTATCAGATTGTTCGGAAAGTTGGAAATGTCGCCTATGAGTTAGATCTGCCATCTGATTTGGAAGCGGTACATCCGGTGTTTCACGTCTCTATGCTTCGTAAGTGCATCGGTGACCCTTCCAGAATATTCCCTGCAGATGATATTCAAGTGACGGAGCAGTTATCATACGAGGAGCAGCCCGTGTCTATTTTGGATCGTCAGGTAAGGAGGCTCCGGAATAAAGATGTAGCCTCCGTTAAGGTACTGTGGCGGAACGATAATAGGGAGGAAATGACGTGGGAGGCCGAAGAGGAGATGAAGAAGAAATATCCTCATCTGTTCCCTATGCCCACAGGTAACCTTAAATTCCTGCTTAAATTTATTTCAATGTCAATCGTATATCCTATGTGTTGTCTATAATCAGAACCTCCCCCAAGGTATTTTCCAACCTTATGAGGTTAATTTACATTCGAGGACGAATGTTCTAAAGGAGGGGAGGATGTTATATCCCGTGTTTTCACACGTTTGGAGAAACTTGAATTATATGGGATTCTTGAGATATAAGATTAATTTTATATCTTGTTGAACATAGGAGTTATGCATGAAAGAATAGAGTCATGAAAGTGTGGGACAAGGCTAAGGGTAATTTTGGAATTTTGGAAATTTGTTTCGGGAATTACAAAATACGATTCACAAGTTGTTGGGCTTGTAAAATAAGAAACAATTGAGGCCCAAAATATTAGGGGGTGGCCGGCCATGATGGCCTTGGCCCAAGCCCAAAATTTGTATTTAATTTCCATAAGATTAATTAACATAATGGCCTTGATCCAAGCCCATTTTTACTTGGTCATGTGCTTGGTCATGTGACCAAGTCTTGATATTATATGTATAAGAAGATTCAAGACATTAGAAGGCAAGACCAAACAAAGCAAAAATAAGAAAGAAAAGGGAGAGGGTTTCGGGTTTGAGGGGCAAAATTGACCCTCCAAAATCTTGCTTCAAAAATTCATTTCTTGTTAAATTCCTACTAATTCAAGGTTCCTTTGCATCTTGGTATAGTTGGATTTGAGTGGGGAGCACTAGAATCTCCAAGGTGATCATATATTCAAGTGAAGGAGACTTGAGGAAAAGGTAAGAATTTCTACCTTTTTATTGTGTTGTTGAGTTTTGTTTGTGTTGTAGTATGTAGAAATGTGTTGATTGGATGGAAAAATGGAAGTTTGCAATGTGGGTTTGGAATTGGAGGTGTAGCCGTGTGTATATATATGTTGTATAGCCAAAAATGTGTTGAAACTATGTTGTATTCTAGTTGTGAATGTGATGGAATTCATGTTGAGAATGAAAGTGGAATAAATTTGATTGAATTGCTAAAATAGCACTTGGCCGTGTGGTGTATTTGGCTTGAGAATAAAATGGATTAAGTTTGTTTAGTGTATTGGAGTGTTATTGTAATGCTTGATATGTGAATGAAGTTAGAATGATATAAGTTTGTATTGAATTGGAATATAGAAACTTATGTCGTTTTAGTATAATTTTCCGACATTAAGGAAATGAAGTTGTTTGATTGCTAATAGTGATGATCATTGATGAATTTGGAAGTTGGAAACTTGTTATGAAGTTATATGCCAAAGATTTGATGTTTTGCATAAATTAAGACTTTGGCGGAAAATTGTATATTATGTATATCAAGTGTATATCTTAAGGAAAATGATATGAAATGCCTCTAAATCTATGTTGTGATGATCTTGAGTAATTATGGATGTGAAAGTAATGATGTTAGTTTGAAAGTTTGGATTAGAAGGGAAGTTATGGCAAGTTGTGGAAACAATGACTAGTTGAAGGATAATTGTGTTGTTAATGCTTTTTGTTGATGTTAATGTTGTTGTTTGGGTTGTTGTTGATGAATTATAGCCGAGTTGAATTCTCGGGGTGCTATATGTATAGGAGAGGTGCTGCCGAAATTTCGGTAGCCAATTATGCATCAAATTGGAACTTTGGTATTATTAGCTTACAATTGGTAAACTTGACCAATTGCAGTTTTTCGACGAAACGGGAAGTGAGATTGGAAAGGCTTAAGGAGCGTGAAAGGTATGTAAAGCAAACCCAATTCTTCCCTTGGCATGCCCCTAGTATGTTAGGGTCGGATCCGGGCCTCGAAGGACCTCTTGGCCCTCGGAATCCGCAAGACAAAATTTCAGTTTTTCTTTCAATAGAATTGAACTACTTTGATACGCTTTTTCTGAAATTATGCGATTTTGCTCCAAATTACTCAGAAAGTCATAGAATGTCTGTAGAACCTTTTTAGGTGACTCGATATGCTTAGAGGGCACAATTTGAGCCCGCCGCCTTATTTGTCCCGAGGCGGGCCCGCTATTTACGGTTTTGCCCCTAATATGCTAAAGATTCCTTTTTAAGCGATTTTTGAAAGAAATGTTTTAATTACCCTACTAATCGCTTAACGAATATTATTCTAAATATTCTATTAAATCTTATAAATTATTTTGACACTCGGAATGACTTCAGTAAAGTTATATTTTTGTAAATTATTATGATATCCGAATTGTATTAATTCTGATTCCGTCCGACTCCATTTGATTTGTTTGTCTTCGCTACGCCTCATCGAGTCTTTGAAAATACTTATGATATTTTTAAATTGCATTAGTCTCTCACTACTCCATTCGTGGATGTCCCAATGTTTCCCACACTGAGCCCGGGCCAGGATATGTTGTCAAGCGTAATTCTCTGCATTGTTCGCCGCGTCCCGTTGTGAGGAGGCAGGTATACGCGTACATGGGTCTGTGGAGTATGATGTGCCATGTCCGCCTATTCTGATCTGATCTGTATGGCCATTTTGATATGACATTATATGATACGGGGCCACGCCCCTTTTTCTGATTCCTCTGTATAGTGGCACCAGCGTCGGGAGGGTGGCCACATTCTGTCTGCCGAGTCCCGTGTCAGGGACCGGATATGATATGATATGACATATGTTTTTGTACGCATTCTGTCTGTTTTGGAAATATGCATTTGACACTCTGGATTCTGTACTCATTTTCTGTAACCAATATGATTTGACTTATGTGATTCCGCTTTACATATTCAGTACATATTTCGTACTGACCCCCTTTCTTCGGGGGCTGCGTTTTCATGCCGCGCAGGTACTGACGACAGGTTCGCTGATCCACACGTTTAGGATCCTATTTCTGCTATTTGGGGCGCTCTCTTCTACAGAGCCCATCTTTTGGTACAGTCTGTCACTGCTATCTGGATATGTACTTTGTTCAGGGTATGACGGGGCCCTGTCCCGTCTTATGATTATGATATGTTCTGTAGAGGTCTGTGGATACATCTGTGTGGGTTCTGTACATATGTTTGGGATATTCTGTTCTGTGATGGCCTTATCGGCCTATGTGTGCCAAGTCTGCTTTTCTGCTAAGTTCTGTAGCGACCACTAATATTATTATTATATTATTATTCTGTTAATATGCTAATTTGGGGTATCGGGTACGTATAGGTGCCCAGCTCGGGCACTGGTCGCGGCCCACGGGGTTGGGTCGTGACAGAGCGATTGTTTAATTGGTATCTGATGTAACGACCTTTTTGATCCTTTTTCGAGCTTTATTAGCCCATATTTGACCCGCAGGGACTGTTGGTATGCTTCCTGAGGTCATCAGAGTTGATTTAGGTACGTTTTTGGGGAAATTTGGCTTAAAACCGAAAAATGGTTGACTCAAAGTTGTCTTTTAGGTAAACAGACCTTGTTTGGGAATCCATCTATTTCGATAGGTACAGATGGTCTTTTAAAACTTTTGTGTACATTCAATTCGATTCCCAATGCACTCGGGTGCATTTTGGGACTTGGGTTGGAAAGTTAATTTTGAGGTATCGGGGGTTGACTTGAACAACGAGTCCTCCAATGGGAATTCTGAGGCCATGAGTGCAATCGTAGCGTGTTTTTATATATATCTGCATATTTGGTTTGTATCCGGGAGGTTCCGGGATGGTTCCGGGTGTTGATTCCAAGTTTCGTAGACACTAGAAAATTCTGGTGTCTGGTAAGCGCTATAGCGGTGAGGTGACCGCTATAGGGTAGGGTAGTGCTATAGCGGTGGGTTGACCGCTATAGCAGCTGACGGACCGGATTTTCTATTTAGAACCCCTAAGTTTCTAAACATTTCCCCATTTCGTCTAAAGGCTATTGGAGAGGGTTTTGGAGTTCTTAAAGAGGCTAAGCTTGTGGTGAGTTTCCCCACTCTTATACTTCATTCCTTGATCATTAAAACACCATAGAAATTCATGGTTCATGCTAAGTTCGGCAATAAGTTTAGTATTAATAGTGGGTTTTAATGGGTCTCTTCTTAAATGATTTCTTGGCTATAAATCTAAATTAGTGGTTGGGTTAGCTTTATTTAGCATGGATTTGATGAATAGAAGCTATAGTAACATGTTTACTTCTTGATTAAGGTCTGATTGTTAAATTGGGAGTTAAGGCTTATACCTAAATTTGGGGGTTTTGCCTAGAATCTGAATTTGAGTAAATTGTTGGTTCTTCTAGCTTCATATTGATGGGAATTAATCACCTAGACCTTGAATTTCATGTTGGGACCTTTAGATTCCTAATTACACCTTTCTAGTTCATAAATCCTATTCCATAGGTTGGGAACTTAGGTCTTGAATAAAAGTAGGGTTTGAATGATGTTCTTCTTGATTCTAATTCCATGATTCGGATATGTTTAGACTTTCATTATCTCGAGGCTCAAAGAAAAGGCAAGACTAAAGTTTCATTATTGGAGACTTTGGTGTTCGGTCTTCCAGGTATGTTATGGTTTACCTTATGGTGAGACTTCATTAGCAAAGCATATTGTCACGACCCAGCCCCATGGGCCGCGACTGGTGCCCTATTTGGTCATCCAAACTGACTTACGTACCAGATCGACATATCAAAGATTTATTCAGACTTAACATACGTTATTTCAAACAGATACTAAGAACAAATGTCATCTTAAGCGGTTGCCCGTACAGAAATATCATATCAAATCCGGTAGGCTGACGGAATACACATCGCCCAGATATACAAACATATGGGCCGTTTTGGCCATAACAGCAACCGGGACCGCTTAAGGCACAGATCATAAATAGAAACAAACAAACATGACCCATGACCCACATATATGACTATAGGCCTCTACAAAACATAACAGAAACATATGACGGGACAGGGCCCCGCCGTACCCCAGATAGTCATACATATATATAGAGACATACACAATGAAAGGTCTTTACCAAAAGTATGGGCTCCGAGTCAAAGGAGCACTCCAAGGTAGCAGAATGTATCCTACACTGGCGGGTCACCAGAACAAACGTCTGTACCTGCGGGCATGAAACGTAGCCCCTGAAGAAAGGGGGTCAGTACAAAATATGTACTTAGTATGTAAAGCATGAAGTACAGTAATCCAAATCAGAACTGAAATAGGGAGTATGGAAGGCGGTTACAGAATCAGTATATCAAACCTGTTTTAAAAACATAAATAATGCAAATAAAATCATGCATAAGGCATCAGGAACGTGGTCGCCACTCCGACACTGGCGCCACAGAACAACATACTCCAGAAGGTTTCAAATCTCCGTACAATCCCCGAACGTATCATATCATCATATCATATCAAAACATCAGAACATATCATATGCCATATCACATCATAACGCCGTATATATAAGCGGTACCCGGCCCTATGGCGAGGTCTCGGGAACCGCAACACATCATACTACCGAATATACATAGTGCGCACGATCACAAAACCGGCCCGGGATCCGGCGAACGATATCATAGTAGTGGGCACGAGTAGAGTAGTGCGGAAACTATATGCATATAAATAAATAAATTTTGAAACTTGATGAACAAATATATTTACGGCATCCGAAGGCTCAGAAATCAGTTTCGGGTCAATCGGAGTTAGTATACGAAAGTTACAAACTTTTGAAGTCCAGAACTTTCTAAAAGCATTTCAGAAGCTCTTTTCGGAATTTTAAGTGACATTCATATTAGGGGAACTTTCAACCATTACTATGGAGCAAATCAAATGGAGCCTTTAATATCATATGTACGTATCAAAATATATGTATCCAAAGCTTTAGCCATATCAAATATTTTTCGGACATCATTATGGATCACATATTCATACTAGGAAACTTGCGGATAACATTATGGATCAAATCAAATGGGGACTTTAAGACCATATTTTCATATCGAAATATTCGTCAAAGGCTTTCGTCTTCTCGTTTTTCTTTCAAACAACATTCGGAACATAACAAATAGAATCTTTGAACATTATAAAATATGTATCCAGTCATATGGAATAGCTTATGGAGGTCAAAGATGTTATCCATCCTAATGGCTCTAAGAATAGGATTTTCTTTAGGAGCATACTTATACGTTATTTGTTCATTCCAAAAAGGTCATGCCAAAAGAAAGAAAGGTAGGCTTTACATACCTCGATCGCTCGCTAACAAATCTCGACTCAAGTCTCGGGTTCTCCAAGATCTACAATAGTGTTATTAATTACCAAACATTAGCTACAAGTACTTAGAAACCCAAATTCTAACTAGTACTTGTCTATAGAAATTTCGGCAGCATCTCCCCTGTAAATTCAACATCCCCGAGAATTAAACTCGGCCAAATTCATCAACAACCATACCAACAATACCAATAACCATACCAATAATACCAATAATCAATACAAAACACATTTTAACATTAGTAACCTTCCTTTCAACATAACCCATCAACATTCAATTCAACTACGAATTTTCAAGCCGATATCGACACTTACATATTCACTACCAATTCAAGACCATTCAAGTGCAATTCAAAAGCATTTCATACAATTCTACAAAATATACAAAAATCCCACCAAAACTATAATTCACCCGAAACCTCCAACCTTCGACACAACATTCACAACACAATTTTTCATCTTCCAATTTCATCAACAACAACCACAATTTGCACCTTAACAATTCCATTTCCATAATTACATAAATATACAATAAAATCACAAAATTTCCTACAACAACTTAACAACAAATTTTCATGCCAACTTGAACTAGTATTCTTCCATTTACATTACAAGGCCACCACAACACAATTAACATAATAAATATATTTTTTATCATCCCTCTCCTTCAACAACCATTTTCGGCCACACACACACATACCCATAACACAAAATTTTTATACTCTACATTCATTTCCACATACTACAACATATATAAAATTCTTCCAAGATAAAAAGAGTAGAATCTTTACCTTTTTCAAGAATTTCCACTTGCCAACAAAGTGACTTTCTTGCCTCAAAAACTACGTCACGTTGGAGAGGGTCTTGAGCTTAGTAGTAATTCAAAAAGAGATGAATTTTTGAACCAAAGATTTGAGCTCCAAAATTTTTTTTTCTCCCTTTTTCACTTCGGCCGAGAGGCCCTTTTGTTGGTCTCTCTCTCCTTTTGTTTTTCTTAAATGTTCTAGAATGAACAATGGTGGCCCTCATCTATTTTTATGACTTGGTTGATTAGTCACATGGGCTTGGGCCATGTAAGTTGGCCGGCCACCCCACAATTATTGGGCCTCTCTTTCTATTTTTTTTTTCATTTATTTTGAGCCCATTTAGCTATAGGTCTTATTTTGTAATTCCCGCAAACTAATTTCCAAAATTTCCCATTTCGCCCTTGACCTTCCTCCATGCTTCCACATCAACATTTCATGAACAACACCCATATTTTAAATAAAGATCAAATTATGGCCTTATTTCTTACAAGTCAAAATTATTTCGAATTTTTCCGAACATGCAAAAATGCGGGATATAACACATACGTTTGGATGATATTGTCGAAGAATTCATGTAAACCTTCGGGTATGATGTTGGGTTGATATTGTCTTTGGTTGGGCCTTGTTGTGTGATTTGGGGGCTACCCACCCTGTTGCATTGTTGACTTATCTTGTTCTATTATTGGCTCGTTACCCCGTTGAGACATCGGATATTGGTGAATAGAGATATATCATGGCTTTGTTATTGTCGTACTTTACTTGAGTGATATTAAGATGATTATAGTGATTCCATTGTGGCTTATTGTGTAGCCTTATCATTGATATTACTTTGTGCCCTGGGAGGTACTGTTAAAAGTTGTGATTCCAATATGGCTTATTGTGTAGCCTTACTATTGATATTACATGTGTGCTTGGGAGGTACTGTTGATAATTTTGATTCCATTATGGCTTATTGTGTAGCCTTTACTATTTTATATTACTTGTGTGCCATGTGTGGTACTGTTGAGATTTATTTGATTATTGACATTGAACTCATACGTTGCACGCATTCTCATCCTTCATGATATACTGTTGATACATTGATGATAACAAGGAAACACTATTATGAGCTCGGGTCAGTTGGATGAGAGTGACGTGAGGACCGATGTCCGATGTTTATCCCAAAATTGAGGTATGAGTGCTGGTAGCGATTATCGAGGTCTTTACATGAATCGTGAAGGTACATGGACTTCACGGGTCCCCCATAGGTTGTGCTACCAAGATGTGATGTTCCGTCATCGGAGTACATGTGTATGGTGCATTGCATTGCATTCAAACTTCATATATTATTGCATTGCATTGTATCATTTGGTTTCCTGTGATATTCCTATGATTTATTGTGATATACGGAGACTTGGCACTATTTGTTACACATTGGAAAATTTCCTGTTAACGTACAATGAACAGACTAACGAAGAATACGAGTATACGATATTTTAATAAGAAAGGAATGACGGTTGATGATCCTAATTAAGATTCCAAAGAATTTTGAGGCAAGGGAGGAAAGTTTGTCAAATGAAACTTCACTGCAGTTCTGCGAAAGGGGGGTTCGACAGTCGTTCTTTGTACCATCAGACGGGTCAACGCTTCGTCGATTGTGCCATAGAATTGAGTTAGTGCGAAGACCATTCGACGGACTCGATCGACGCTCCGTCGATCAGTTCGACGGACCGTTCTTCTCACCGTAGAATGAAAGGAAATGAAAGGTTGCTCACTGGAAATTTAACGACTTCGACGATCAGATCGACGCTTCATCGTTCGTACCGTATAATCCTCGTCGGGCAGCTTTTGATTTTTATAAAAAAAAGACCCCAAGTCCTCATTTTTCATTTCACTCATTCTCCAACTCTCTCCAAACCTCTAGAACCTGCTCTGATACCACTTTTGTCACGTCTTGCTTTGCCCCTGATCCATATCACGCTCGCCCTTTTGTGGACGTCATTGTTCTTCTAGATTTTGAGCATGGGCTTGAATGCGGGAAATATCCATCCCGTCTTGCAACAAAGACGTTAAGAAATCTTTGAACAAATGTGTCCCTGTGAGGCAATATTATTATGGGTTGTTATGGAATGATGGTAGTGCCATACTACAGGGGAAACTCTGGCGAATTGTTTTAGAATTCTTGAGTGTTTAACATTCGAGGACGAATGTTCCAAAAGGAGGGAAGAATGTTACACCTTGGAAAATTTCCCGTTAACGTACAATGAACACACTAACGAAGAATACGAGTATACGATATTTTAATAAGAAAGGAATGACGGTTGATGATCCTAATTAAGATTCCAAAAAAGTTTGAGGCAAGGGAGGAAAGTTCATAAGATGAAACTTCACTGCAGTTCTGCGAAAGGGGGGTTCGACGGTCGTTCTTTGTACCGTCGGACGGGTCGACGCTTCGTTGATTGTTGCTGTAGAATTGAGTTAGCGTGAAGACCATTTGACGAACCCGATCGATGCTCCGTCGATCAGTTCGACGGACCGTCTTTCTCACCGTAGAATGAAAGGAAACGAAAGGTTGCTCACTGGAAATTTAACGACTTCGACGATCTCATTGACACTTCGTCCTTCGTACCGTATAATCCTCGTCGGGCAGCTTTTGATTTTTATAAAAAAAAGACCCCAAGTCCTCATTTTTCATTTCACTCATTCTTCAACTCTCTCCAAACCTCTAGAACCTTCTCTGTACCATTTCAACATATATCCAAGGGAAATCAAGGAGTAAGCACCAAGAATTGGTAGAATCGAGTGCAAGAAACTCACTAGGGTTCACCTAAGGCAAGAAAATTTCATGGGAAGTGAACTAGGGTTTTGGTGAAAGAGGAATATTTCAACTCAAGGCTTATTCCTACACTATCTAAGGTGAGTTTTATGGTATTTACATGTTATTTAAGGTATTAAAAAGTTGAAACACTTTGATTGTAGAAGGAGTTAGGAAATGGGTCATGAATGTGTCAATAGTGTCATTGTTGAGTAGTAGCTTGGGGTGAATTATGAATATTGGTATGTTGTGATTGTAAGTATGTTGTGAACGACATTTATAACATGGAATAAGTATTATATGTGAGAAAATGCAATAATGAATTATGACCATGATTATGGAGAAAGTGGAGTGAAATAGCGAAATGTGGATAATGTAGATGAATGATGATTATTGTCTATGATATTGTAAATGTTGTTATGGTTGTTTGGGAGTTGAAATATGATATGGAGAAAGTAGTAGAAACAAAGGAAATGCTGCCCAATTTTCCCTAGAAATAGTAACACGTTCTTATAGTCGATTAACTAATGTTGATGCAAATTCTCTTGAAGGTAGAAATGTGGGCATCGAAGGAGAACAAGAAAGCGATAGATTAGTTAAACGTAAACGGTATGTAAGGCTAGTCCTTTCTTTCTAAGGCATGAATCCTATGATATGATATTCCCTTCTTCTTCATGATATTCCTATGTATCGAAAACTATGAGTCTACGATCATAAAGAACTTCATACAAGATAAAGAAAAGAGACACGTTACGAGCATGACGATATTGATGATGAATCTAAGTCTAGGAGCCCTAAAGCTCAGGAATGACCGTCCTACGAAGATGGTAATCCTTATACGATTCTTATGATAGTATTTCCCCTACCTCTCCATGACTTTCTCACATTCCGGGAATTATGAGTCAACATTGACAGAGATCTTCTTATAAGGTAAAGACGAAGAATATGTCATGAATATGATAATAATGATGATAAGTTTAAGCCTAGAGATTCTAAAGCAAGAAATGATGCCTATGAAGACAATGATCTTATTTATGATCCTATTGATGTTGTTTGTTGTATACACTCACCTTATATGCTAATTCCTTCAAGGTGAGGCGGAATACTTATGAATGCTTCATAATGAAATCGGGGGTTCTCGACCTTATGTCACCTCTATATTGCTATAGATTGCCTATAAGCTCTAATGCATGTCCTATGACAAATGTTCCAAAACATTACGAGTCTATGTTCTTAGAGGATTTCATATGAGTTAAAGGTAAGAGATATGCTATAGAAATGATAATGGTAATGATGAGCTTAAGTATAAAGATTATAAAGTCTATCATACGATACTTATGCGACGTTCACGCTACGAATATAATACCATTTTCATAGATTGTCTTTTAATTCAAATGTATGCCTTATGAAAGGTTACGATAAGCTTATAAGAGGTATGTGATGCTTATGGTGTATGTGATATTTTCGAGCCACTACGTGGCCGAATACGGAAGATATGTATGCGATATTGTCGAGCCACTACGTGGCCGAATACAGATATCGTCGAGCCACTACGTTGCTGAATACGATAATGTCGAGCCACTACGTGGCTGAATACGGATAATGTTTTATGTGTATGAGCAGATAAGGTACTACGATGATGAATTATATGACATAATGATGTATACGCTATGATGATTCACGTACGACGATTATGTATATATGACATATGTATGAAATGTATTCATCCTTAAAGGTCGCGCAGGTTTTCCCTTCACCTTATGACTTATGATTTCTCTATCCTGATTATTTCATGCATGCCTAACATACTTAGTACAATATTCGTACTGATGTCCGTTTTCTTTGGACGCTGTGTTCATGCCCACAGGTAGACAGGGAGACGGCGCAGACCTTTAGGAGCTATCGACAGACTTGCAGGAGCACTCCATTATTCCGGAGGTGCTAATCGGGTTTATACGTTTGTGTATATATATATGTATATGTAGTTTGGGCACGACGGGGTCTTGTCCCGTCCATATGTCTAGTACTCTAGTAGAGGCTCGTAGATACGTACGTGTGGGTAGTATAGTCTCACGATGCTACTATGGTGTATATATTACTATTTTGATAGCCGAAGGGCGTATGTATATCAAATTTAATTATGTTTTCCAAATGAAAAATGATTGTCTTATGATTATGAGTATATAAATGGGAAAGAAGTGCGTAATGACTATGACGAGTAAGGAAATGAGCGGTGCTCGGTGGTTAGCCCCGGGTACCCGTCACGGCCCCTAGTTGGGTCGTGACACTATTGGGCTTAAATGCTATAACATATGTGATGACTCGTTGTGATACTATTCTAATGTATTGTTCAGATTGATTATATTGAAACTTGGCACAGTTGGGCTTAGATGCTATAACATAGGTGATGACTCATTGTGATACTATTTTGATGTACTGTTTGGATTGATTATGCTGAGACTTGGCACAGTTGGATTTAGATGCTATAACATAGGAGATGACTTGTTACATGGTTATAGCTTCGTGTTGACTCGTACTTGTTAGTTTATGTGTTTGTCTTACTTTGTTGTCCTTATATACGAAAGCTTATCTTAGTCGGCCTATGATACCTACCAGTACTTGTTGTTTGTACTGACCTACACTTGTTGCATTCTTTTATGAATGCAGATACTAGGTGAGATCGGATTCTACTTCTCGTGACTGATATTCGAGGAGGGCTGATTCGAGTCCTTTAGGATGAGCATGAGGACGTTCGCTGCCCGATGACTCTTTCTATCATTATTTCTTTATTTTTATTCTGAGACATGATCTTTGAGACTACTTATGTATTATTATGATTCAAACTTGTAGTATTTTTAGTTAGATGCTCTTGTATGACTAGACCAGATACTAGGGCGAATTTTATTGGCTTCCGCATTTTCTTATTTATATTATGTTTGTGAGACTTTCGTTATTTTACCTCTTCCGCTATTTTCTATTATTTGTGAATGTTGAGTTAATGGTTCGCCTACCGAGGTACGAATGGTAGGTGCCCACACAACTTAGTGAAATTGGGTCGTGATAATTATATTGATGTAGAAACCTACAAGCATCACCGTTCATACACAGTGAGCGTAAACGATGCCCACAAACAGTCTGCCTGAAACTTCTATGATTGCCAACAAATGAACCATCACCTCCTTGATTAGGGACATGCGCATTATTCACATTATTTGGGGTAGGGTTGGTGGTGTTGTTGTTATGGTCTTGGGGTTGGAATACCGGTACAAATTCAGTTAGCTGTGTTGGTACTGTGTCTAGACCACCCTAAAAAACAAAGCTAATCCTCCTTCTCCACAATCATCCATTGATACAAAAAAAGAAATAATAAATGATTAGTTCTTGCAGGTTCTTCTATGTGTCAAATGTGATTCTCGATTCTTCTTAAAATTGGGGTTTATGGTGTTTTTCGAGACACCACGGTTTTTTAATATTTAACCCTAGATATCAGTTAGTTCTTGAATGTAGCATGGTTATCAGGTGACACATTTTATATGCCCATAAATGTACTATTTACACAGGGAAAGAAGATGCATTCACAATACTGTGATTAGTCTTCCTTGCAGTTTTCAACAAAAAATAACAGCACCTGTAGAGGCCCAACAAGATATCCAGTTTTTTTTCCTTTTCTGTTTCTTTACAAATCACTCAATCACCAAATTGCAGATCTAAACTAAGCATATAAGGTAAATGCCACACAACATATCAGAGAACAAGATAGATAAGGGAATGAAATTAACACTTCAAAATCAATCAAAATACACATACAAGGAATAAATCAAAAGCCAAGATTCAAACCTTCATGGTTCTTTTTTCATATAGCACCCTGGAGCACAAATACCCCTATTTTTATGCCTGAAGGATCGTATATAACCTTCACCTTGTTATAGATCTTAAAAATGATTGATGTTTATTGAATGGGGGATATCTTCAGTATATATATAGGCTAAGTTGCGTGGACTCTTTGTTATTTATGCCGAGCCAGTCTCAACACGAGACTGGGATGGGTGGGGGATACTTCCCAGATTCGGTCAACCAACTTCGGATACATTGACCAGAGTCATGGATAAATTTGGGGGAAAATTTGAGTTTTTGATTTCTCTAAATTAAAGATAAGAAGATTTAAGAAATGGAAAATGGCATACCTTCAATATTATAGTCCTTTTTTATCAATATACAGGTACGTTTTTCACGGAATTCTTGTATATACATATAATGTAAGTTTTTCACTGAATATCTCTCAAGGTAGAAAATCTTTATAGCTCTATTTTTATAATTTTGAATTTTTTTAACTGAATCACCACACCAAGATCCGCACCACTGAATCATTAAATTTAGATTTTGCCGGATTCGACACTTTGATAAGTACCGGTATTGGATACCCGTAACTGAGTCCGAGCAACTTAGCATATAGGCCTTGCCTTGAAGATAAATCGTCATTTTCTGGATTGCGGAAATCTGCATTGATGATACATATATAAATGATCAACTACCAACAAATTGAAACGACGAGGTAAGAAAGAATGAAAGGAAAATTGGTATAAATGACCATTTGCTGAGTATCTTCCAAAGATAACGGATGACTTAATAAGACGTATAGTGGAAAACAAAACAACTCTAGTCAATGTATGAACCATTAATTTCCCTTATTAATTCAAGAACCTAAAAATTTCTCAAAATGTAAAATGGTTTTCCTTGAATAAGCCTAGCCGTGCAGGTAGCGTGAATTGGCCGTGTGCAACACAGGCCTTATTGTGCGTTCCTTTATATCAGTGCGTTGATAAAAAATTTCAATATTTATTGGTGATGTTCCTCAATATTCATAGGCACCGATTAAATCAAAATTCTACACTAATTTCATAGCCAATAAAGGCCTTCCTAAGTCTATAAAACTAGATGGTGATGGAGCTCGGGCCCAATGATATAGAAGCAGCTTTAATTTTTTGTTAACTTTTTTTTGATATGTAAAATTGCAGATAGTGGAAATTCCTACAAGGAAATGACTCAAGTATGATAAAGAGAAAATTATATTAACTGGTATATATTATTTATATACAAAAACGAAGTATCAGTTTTTTGCTCAATAAATTGCAAAAGAATAAAAATAAGAATATAGATCACCGTGAAAATCTCAGATGTTACACTCTTTAATATATTCATTAGTGTGCTTGTACACACAATCTTGCTCACGACACTCATCATAAAGGCAAAAGAACCCACAAACAGGCATCCTACACTTATTATATAGATGTTGAAACCCACAACCATCACTGTTCATACACACCGAGCGTAATAAATGCCTAAACACAGTCTGCCTGCAACTTCTATGATTGCCAACAAATGAACCATCACTTCCTTGATTATGGACATGGGCATTATAGACATTATTTGGGGTGGGGTTGGTTGTGTTCTTGTTGTGGCCTTGGGGTTGGATTACTGGTACAAATTCAGTTAGGTGTGTTGGTACTGTGTCTAGACCATCTTCAAAAAGAAAGCTTAATCCTCCATCTCCACCATCATCCATTGATACAAAAATAGAAATCAAGAATGATTAGTTCTTTTAGGTTCTTCTATGTGTCAAATGTGATTCTTGATTCTTCTTAAAATTGGGGTTTACGGTGTTTTTGGTCACACAAGGGTTTTTAATATTTAACCCCAGATATCAGTTAATTCTTGAATGTTGCATGGTTATGAGGTGGCACATTTTGTATGTCCATGAATGTACTATCTACACAGAGAAAGAAAATGATGCATTCACAATACTGTGATTAGTCTTCCTTGCAGTCTTCAACAAAAAATAACGGTACCTGTAGAGGCCCATCAAGATATCTAGTTTTTTTTCCTTTTCTGTTTCTTTATAAATCACTCAATCACCAAATAGCAGATCTAAACCAAGCATATAAGGTAAATGCCACATAACATATCATAGAACGAGATAGATAGGGGAATGAAATTAACATTTCAAAATCAATCAAAATACACAAACAACACATAAATCAAAAGCCAAGATTCAAGCCTTCATGGTTCTTTTTTCAGATAGCATCCTGGAGAAAAAAATCCCCCTATTTTTATGCCTAAAGGATAGTATATAACCTTCACCTTGTTATAGATCTCAAAATTATTGGGGCTTATTGAATTGGTGATCTATCTCTTCAGTATAAGGTGTGTGGACTCTTTTTTATTTATCCCGAACCCGTCCCAACATGAGACTATGATGGGTGCGGGATACATCTCAGATTCGGTCAACCAACTTCGGATACTTTGACCGGAATCATGGATAAATTTAGGGGGAAAATTGATATTTTTATTTCTCAAAATTAAAGATAAAATAGATTTAAGAAATGGAAAATGACATAACTTCAATATTATAGTCTTTTTTTTATAAATATACAGGTAAGTTTTTCCCAGAATTCTAGAATATACATATAATGTAAGTTTTTCACTGAATATCTCTCAATGTAGAAAATCTTTATAGCTCTATTTTTATAATTTTGATTTTTTAACTGAATCACAACACCAAGATCCGCACCACTGAATCTTCAAATTTAGATTTTGCCTGATTCGACACTTTGATAAGTACCGGTATCGGATACCCGCAATTGAGTCCGACCAACTTAGCATATAGGCCTTGCCTTGAAGATAAATCGTCATTTTCTGGATTTTGGAAATCTGCATTGATGATACAGATATAAATGATCAACTACCAACAAATTGAAACGATGAGGTAAGAAAGAATGAAAGGCAAATTGGTATAAATGACCATTTGCTGAGTATCTTCCAAAGATAACCGATGACTTAATATGACGTATAGTGGAAAACAAAACAACTCTAGTCAATGTATAAACCATTAATTTCCATTATTAATTCAAGAACCTAAAAATTTCTCAAAATACAAAATGGTTTTCCTTGAATAAGCCTAGCCATGCAGGTAGTGTGAATTGGCCGTGTGCAACGCGGGCCTTATTGTGCGTTCCTTTATATCGGTGTGTTGATCAAATTTTTCAATATTTATTGGTGATATTCCTCAATATTCGTAGGCACCGATTAAATCAAAGTTCTACACTAATTTCATAGCCAATAAAGGCCTTCCTAAGTCTATCAAACTAGATGGTGATGGCCCGTGCCTGCACGGACCCAATTATATAGAAGCAACATTAATTTTTGATTAACTTTGTTTTGATATGTAAAATTGGAGATAGTAGAAATTCCTGCGAGGAAATGACCCAAATTTGATAATAAGAAAATTATATTAACTGCTAGATATTATTTACCTACAAAAATGAAGTATCAGTTGTTTTTTTATCAATAAATTGCAAAAGAATAAATATAAAAATATAGATCACCGTGAAAATCTCACCTATTACACTCTTTAATATCCTCGTTAGTGTGCTTATAAACTAAATCTTGCTCACGACATTCATCATAAAGGCGAAAGAACCCACAAACGGGCATCCTAGACTTATTATATTGATGTAGAAACCCACAGGCATCACCGTTCAAAAACAGTGAGCGCAATCACTGCCTAAACATAGTCTGCCTGAAACATCTACGATTGCAAACAAATGAACCATCACATCCTTGATTACAGACATGGGCATTATAGGCATTATTTGGGGTGGTTTTGGTTGTGTTATTGTTGTGGTCTTGGGTTTGGATTATCGGTACAAATTCAGTTAGGCGTGTTGGTACTGTGTCTAGACCACCTTAAAAAACAAAGCTTAATCCTCCTTCTCCACCATCATCGATAGATAAAAAAACATAAATCAAGAATGATTAGTTCTTCTACGTGTCAAATATGATTCTCGATTCTTGTCAAATTTGGGTTTATGGCATTTTTGGAGACACCAGGGTTTTTTAATATTTAACCCTAGGTATCAATTAGTTCTTGAATGTGGCATGGTTAGTTTTGTATGTCCATGAATGTACTATTTACACAGATAAAGAAGATGATGCATTCACAATACTGTGATTATTCTTCCTTGTAGTTTCAATAAAAAATAATGGCACCTGTAGAGGTCCATCAAGATATCAAGTTTTCTTTCCTTTTCTATTTCTATACAAATCACTCAATCACCAAATTGCAGATCTAAACTAAGCATTTAAGGTAAATGCCACATAACGTATCAGAGAACAAGACTGATAGGGGAATGAAATTAGCACTTCAAAGTCAATCAAAATACACAAACAAGGTATAAATCAAAAGCCAAGCTTCGACCATTCATGGTTCCTTTTTCAAATAGCACCCTGGAGCACAAATACCCCTATTTTTATGCCTGAAGGATAGTATATGACCTTCACCTTGTTGGAGATCTTAAAAATGATTGATGCTTATTGAACTGGTTAGGTATCTCTTCAGTATATATGTAGGATAATTTGCGTGGTCACTTCATTATTTATGCCGAACGCGTCTCTGCACGAGACTGGGATGGGTGTGGGATACATCTCAGATTCGGTCATCCAATTTCGGATACTCTGACCGGAGTCATGGATAAATTTGGGGGGTAATTTGAGATTTTGATTTCTCTAAATTAAAGACAATAGATTTATGAAATTGAAAATGGAATATCTTCAATAGTCCTTTTTTATCAATATACATGTTTGTTTTCACAAAATTCTACAGTATACATGTAATATATGTTTTTCACTGAATATATCTCAATTTAGAATATATTTATAGCTCTATTTTTATAATTTTGAATTTTGTTAACCGAATCACCACACCTGGATCCGCACCACTAAATCTTAAAATTTAGATTTTTGCTGAATTCGACACTTGAATAAGTACCCGTATCGGATACCCGCAACCGAGTCCGAGCAACTTTGCATATAGGCCTTGCCTTGAAGATAAATCCATCATTTTATTTGTTGCGGAAATCTGTATTGATGATATAGATATAAATGCTCAACTACCAAAAAGTTAAAATGACGAGGTAAGAAAGAATGAAAGACAAATTGGTATAAATAACCATTTCCTGATTATCTTCCAAAGATTACCGATGAAAAGAAACAACTCTATTCAATGCATGAACCATTAATTTCCCTTATTAATTGAAGAACCTAAATATTTATGAAAATGCAAAATGGTTTTCTGGGAATAAGCCTAGCCGTGCATGTAGCGTGAATTGGCCGTGTGCAACGCGGGCCTTATTGTGCGTTCCTTTATATCAATGTGTTGATACAAAATTTCAATATTTAGGTGTTATTCCTCAATATTCCTGGGCACCGATTAAATCAAAGTTCTACACTAATTTAATAGCCAATAAAGGCCTTCCTAAGTCTATCAAACTAGATAGGTACGGGCCCAATGATATAGAAGCTGCAAATTTATTTTTTTATTAACTCTGTTTTGATATGTAAAATTGCAGATAGTAGAAATTCCTGCAAGGAAATGACTCAAATCTGATAAAGATAAAATTTTATTAACTGCTAGATGTTCTTTACATCCAAAAACGAAGTATTTTTTTTTTCAATAAATTGCAAAAGAATAAAAATAAGAATACATATCACAGTGAAAATCTCACTTGTTACACTCTTTAATATCCTCATTAGTGTGCTTATATACACAATCTTGCTCACGCCACTCGTCATAAAGGCGAAACAACCCACAAAGAGGCATCCTAAACTTATTATATTTATCTAGAAACCCACAAGCATCACCGTTCATACACAGCGAGCGCTACCAAAACCTACAAACAGTCTGCCTGAAACTTCTACGATTGCCAACTAATGAACCATCGCCTCCTTGATTAGGGACAGGGGAATTATAGGCATTATTTGTGGTGGGGTTAGTGATATTGTTGTTGTGGTCTTGGGGTTGGATCAACGGTACAAATTCAGCTAAGTGTGTTGGTACTGTGTCTAGGCCATCTCTAAAAAGAAAGCTTAATCCTCCTTCTCCACCATCATCCATTGATACAAAAACATAAATCAAGAATTATTAGTTCTACTAGGTTCTTATTTGTGTCAAATGTGATTCTAAATTCTTATTAAAATTAGAGTTTATGGCGTTTTTGTTGACACCAGGGTTTTTTAATATTTAACCCTAGATATCAGTTAATTCTTTAATGTTGCATGGTTAGTAGGTGACACATTTTCTATGTCCATGAATGTACTATTTACAAAGAGTAAGAAGATGATGCATTCACAATACTGTGATTAGTCTTCCTTGCAGTCTTCAACAAAAAATAACGGCACCGGTAGATCAGACTGGGAGTCATGGATAAATTTAGGGGGAAAATTGAAATTTTGATTGCTCTAAATTAAAGATAAATTATATTTAATAAATGTAAAATGGCATACCTTTAATATTATAGTCCTTTTTTTTATCAGTATACATGTATGTTTTTCACGGAATTCTACAATATACATGTAGTGTAAGTTTTTCACTGAATATCTGTCAATTTAAAATATTTTTATAGCTCTAAATTTATAATTTTGAATTTTCTTAACTGAGTCACCACACCTGAATCCGCATCACTAAATCTTAAAATTTAGATTTTACCGAATTTGACACTTGGATAAGTACTCGTATGGGATACATCGACCTGAGTCCGAGCAACTAGCATATAGGTCTTTCCTTGAAGATAAATCTGTCATTTTTCTGGATTGCAAAAATCTATATTGATGATATAGATATAAATGTTCAACTACCAACAAATTGAAACAATGAGATAAGAAAGAATGAATGGCAAAATGGTATAAATGACCATTTGCTGAGTATCTTCAAAAGATTATCGCTGACTTAATTAGATGTGTAGTGGAAAAGAAAACAACTCAATTCATTGCATGAACCACTAATTTCCCTTATTAATTCAAGAACCTATAAATTTCTCAAAATGCAAAATGGTTTTCCAGGAATAAGCCTAGCCGTGCAGGTAGCGTGCATTGGCTGTGTGCAATGCAGGCCTTCCTGTGCATTCCTTTATATTAGCGTGTTTATCAAATTTATCAATATTTACTGGTGATGTTCCTCAATATTCCTAGGCACCGATTACATCATAGTTATACACTAATTTAATAGCCAATAAAGGCCTTCCTTAGTTTATCAAACTAGATGGTGATGGCATGGGTCCAATGATATAAAAGTTGCAACTTTAATTTTTGATTAACTTTATTTTGATAGGTAAAATTGCAGATAGTACAAATTCTTGCAAGGAAATGACTCAAATCTGATAAAGAGAAAATAATATTAACTACTAGATATTATTTACATACAAAAATGAAGTATCAATTTTTTTTCAATAAATTGCAAAAGAATAAAATAAGAATCTAGATCACGGTGAAAATCTCAAATGTTACACTCTTTAATATCCTCATTAGTGTGCCTATACACACAATCTTTCTCACGACACTCGTCATAAAGGCAAAAGAACCTACAAACAAGCATCCTAGACTTATTATACTGATGCAGAAACCCATAAGGATCACTGTTCATACACAGTGACCACAACTAATGCCTACAAACATTCTACCTAAAACTTCTACGATTTCCAACAAATGAACCATTACCTCTTTGATTAGCGACAGGGGCATTATAGGATTTATTTGGAGTGGGGTTGGCGGTGTTGTTGTTGTGGTCTTGGGTTGGTTACCGGTATATATTCAGTTAGATATATTGGTATTGTTTCTAGACCACCTTCAAAGTCAAAGCTTAATCCTCCTTCTCCACCATCATCTATTGTTACGAAAACAAAAATCAAGAATGATTAGTTCTTGTATCTTCTTCTATGTGTCAATTGTGATTCTCGATTCTATTTGAAATTGGGGTTTATGGCATTTTTGGAGCCACACGGGTTTTTCAATTTTTACCCGTAAATATGAATTAGTTCTTGAATGTTGCATGGTTAACAGGTAAGACATTTTTATATCCATGAATGTACACTTTATATTGAGAAAGAAGATGATGCAGTCATAATTTTTTGATTAGTCTTCCTTGCAGTCTTCAACAAAATATAACGGCACCTGTAGAGGCCCATCAAGATTTCCAGCTTTTTTCCTGACAGTGTGGGCGATTTGCTTGTGAGTTGGACTTGCCGCTAGGCTTGGCGAGAGTTCATCCAGTTTTCCATGTATCTATGCTGAAGAAGTACCATGCCGACGGTACATACATTGTTCGTTGGGATTCGATATTGCTTGGTGAGAATTTGACCAATGAGGAGGAGCCTATTGCAATTTTTGATAAGCAGGTTTGAAAGTTGAGGTCCGAGGAGATTGCTTCTGTGAAGGTGCATTGAAAGCATCGTCGTATTGAGGAGGCTACTCAGGAGACTGAGTGTGATATGCGCATCCGATATCCCAGTTGTTCGCTGATTGAGGTACTTCCCCGTTTCTTTCCCTTCTTCGCTCGAGGACGAGCGATATTTTAATTGGCATATGATATAATGACTCGTTTGGTCGTTATAGTCTTTGCGACACTTTTAAGCTTTCCCTGAGCTTGTTAGCTCACTTTTGATCTGAGTGGACCGTTGACATGCTTCCTGAGGTGTTCGGGTTGATTATGGTGACTTTTTGGGAAAAACTGGCTTTTACCAAAAAAGAGTTGACTCAAAAGTTGACTTTTGGGTAAACAGACCTTTTTTAGAAATTCATCAATTCATAGAGGTCCTGATGTTCATTTAGAACTTGTGTGCATATCTGGTTCAGTTCCCAATGCACTCGTGTGTAGAATGGGACTTGGATTAGGAAGTTAGAATTGAGGTATCGGGGGTTGACTCGGTCAACGAGTCCTCTATTAGGAATTTCGAGGCCACGAGTGCGTTCGTAGCATGTGTTTATATGTGTCTACATATGTAGCTTATGAGCAGATGGCCTCGGGTATTAGCTGGGATTTTTGATTAAGATTGAGATTATTTTGGGAAAATCTGTGCTGCTGTCGGCCTTGGCGGCTGGCGGCACCATTACCGCCATAGTGGTTCCGCCAGAGCGGTGGTATTGGCTGCTGTGGCGGCCCAGTGTATTTGAAGGCCGACCGTCTTGGACGTCTGAGAGACAGTCGAGGCGGTCCCACTGTTTCCATAACGGTATCGGGCCTGGTTATTTTATTAATTATGTATGAAAAGCCCTTAGTCCCTCGTTTATTACTATTTCGAAATCTGAGCCGTTGGGAGCAAATCTAGGGTATTCTTGGTGGTAAGTCCTTCTAA
Organism: Lycium barbarum; assembly: GCF_019175385.1. Lineage (NCBI taxonomy): Eukaryota > Viridiplantae > Streptophyta > Magnoliopsida > Solanales > Solanaceae > Lycium > Lycium barbarum. The sequence goes on along the minus strand of NC_083337.1, from coordinate 98,327,443 downwards.
TATCTTTGCTATTCCATTATCCCTATTCATCTTAGAATCCCTTTATCTTGATAGTTCATTAAGTGATTGAAGATTAAAAGTGGGTTTAATGAATATTCTTTCTAGGCTTCTAAATCATGATTTGTTGGTTGTGGTATCTTCCTTAAGCATTGAACTAATGATTAAAATCCCTTATTTCATACTTCTTCCTAATTAGTGGCTAATTTATGGAATTGGAAGTTAGGGTTTATACCCAAATTTGGGGGGCTTTCCAAGAATCCGAAATTTAGTGAATTGTTGATTATTCTAGCTTGCTATTGATGAGAATTTGTCACGACCCGACTAGAGGGGCCGCGACGGGCACTCGGTGCTAGCCCACCCGGGAACCCCTTGGCTTATACTTACACTTACATCTAGGTGAGCCACATATTTATACATACATTTCTATCCATCAATCATACTAGTCCCATTGGACAACAATACCTTTATATCTTCATTGACATCTATGCCCATTTTTATGTACATAAGCCGGCAAGGCTAACAAAATGAAATCCAAAATATAGGCCGACAAGGCCAATCACATCTAACCACATACACATGTCTACGAGCCTCTAAGGAGAGTATGTCATAACATATAAGCGAGACAGGACCCCGTTATGCCCATAATTATGTACACAAAAGAATAAGTACCCAAAAGCTATAGCTCCGAATGAAGTGGAGCTCTGCTATGTAGTCTCTGAAAATGTGGCTAAGGATCAAGTCTGTCTCCCTGGGCACCTGTGGGCATGATGCAGCGTCCATAAACAAAAGGACGTCAGTACAAAGAATGTACTGAGTATGTAAAGCATGATCAATATCAACATAGAAGCATATAATACAACATAAGCAAATAGCATAGGATGGGAGATAGCAGTATCAACGTCACAAGCACTTACTTGCCTTTCATAGAGACTTTCCATTTCTAGTACGTAATTGTGTACATACATCCGTATCGATAATCACGTTCATATACATATCCTTATTCATATTCATCTCATGTACATATCCTTACTCAAAATCGTATCATATTCATATTCATACTCATATCTATATCATATACATAATCATATCATTTACATAGCATACCCGACCATGAAGGTTCGGTGTTTCACGTACCCGACCATAGCTAGGCTCGGTGATCATATATACCTGGCCAATCAAGGCTTAGTGTTACGCATACCTGGCCCTACCAAGGCTCAGTGTTGTCCATACCCAACTACAATAGTGCGAGCGCGTTACATAAACATACATACATATTCTACCCGGCCTTATAAGCTCGGGGTTCCATAATCGTCATACATAGATACATATACATAATAGCTCATAAGCATCTTTACTATTATCATCACTATCATCATAACTATCATCATCGTCATCGCTATCGTCATCGCTATTACCATTATAGTCGTCATCAATATCATTATCACTATTATCGTCATTTATTACATCTATCTTTATAGGCTTACTCGTCATATGAGGAACTTAGTAAAATCGTAGCATATCAAGAATCGTGAGCTTACTAGCTCGGAAGATCGAATCATTTGAAAGACATCATAAACTTATGGAAGATTTAGATGTTTGGCCAAAGAACCATGCCTTATGAAAGAAGGGTTAGCCTTACATACCTTTCCGTTCAACTATTTACCACTTGCACGTTCTCCTCCGAAGCTCACGTTTCTACTTTCATTAGAGTCATACTATCATTAGAAATTGATTGCTAGCATACATGACTAAAACTTGAGAAAATCGGACAGCATCTCCTTTATTTATATGACATTCCTCCATAGCATATATCAACTCCCAAACGTCAATAATACATTCGTAACATCCTAGCAATAATCTTTATTCATCCACATTATTCACATTTCTCAATTCACTTTCAATCACCCATATCCATGGTCATAACACACGACTACGTTCATTCACATACATTGCCTATCCCGTGTTCTCAACATCATTTATAACATATTTATATCACAACACAACAAGAATCATGACTCAATTCAAGTTATTACTCAAAATCGCACTATTCCACATTCATAACCCATTTTTTTCTATACCCTTCTACAATCAAAGTATTTCAACTCTCAAATACCTTAAGCAACATAGAAATGCCATAAATCTTACCTTAGATGTTGTAGGAACAAGCCTTGGTTGGTAATACTCCACTTGAGAAAAACCCTAGTTCATCTCCAATGAGATTTCTTGATTTGATTGATCTTTAATGGGTTTTCTTGCACTTGATTCACTTAGTTTTTGTTGCTGATCACTAATAATCCTTGAATTCTTGTGGAATAAATGTAGAGGGATGTTTTAGAGATAAGGGGTGTGATATAGGAATGAAATGAAATAAATCTTGAATCCCTTATTTAATGAACCATTTCAGTCCCCGACCATATATACGGACCAACATACGGTCCAGATATTTTATACGGCCGTATGTTTGGCCGTATGTTTGGTCCAGAAAGTTATGCCATTCTGGGCTGATTATACGGTCCCAACATACGGACCGTATAATTTATACGGCCAGTATGTTTGGCCGTATAATCCCCAGTGATTCTGTAGCTCGTTTCGTCGACTCGTTTGATCTCCAATCCTTATGGAACCTTCTTAACACTTCTTCAACACCTCAATACCAATCTAAGGGATGTTATCACTCTTTTCCAAGACATCATTAAATCCTCATTAACTCGTTACTCTTAATTCCTTTCCGTTACCTATCGTATGCCTTGCCTTCTCTTGGCCAACTTTCCTCCCCCATCTCTAACATCTTTGAAATCTCAACTAGGGTCGTCGAATGTCATCTCTTACTTATTGAAGTACCGTATACTCGTACTCTTCACTATTCTATTCACTTGTGCATCAACGGAAGATTTTTCCGAGGTGTGAAAGAATTAATCACCTAGAGGTTTAATTTCATGTTGGGACCTTCTCTCTCTCTCTCTCTTTTTATATGATAGGACCTTTATATTCCTAACCCTTCTAGTTCATAAACCCTATTCCATAGGTTTGGGTATTGAATAGAAGTAGGGTTCATTTGATGTTCTTCTTGATTCTAATTCCATGATTCGAATATGCTTAGACTTTCTTGATCTCGAGGCTCAAAGGGAAAGAAAGGCTAAGTTGTGATTGTTGATGATATTGTTGTTCGGCCTTCCACGTAGGTTATGGTTTACCTTATGGTGGGACTTTGTTTAGCGAAGCATATAGTTATATGATGTTGTCTGAAAAAAACATGTAAACCTTCGGGTATGATGTTGGGTTAGATATTGTCTTAGGTTGGGCCCTATTGTGTGATTGGGTTTAGCCACCCTGTTGTGTTGTGACTTATCTTTTTCCATTGTAGTATGTTACTTGTTGACGTTTGATACGAGGATTGTATTCTATGGCTTATGTAGCCTTTTTCATGATATTGTAGTATCTTATTTGTCGATGTTTGATACAGGGACAATATACTATATGGCATGTGTAGCCTTTTCATGATATTATTGGTGTACCCATGCGTGGTACTTGTGATATTGATCTGATTATTGACATTAAACTCATACATTGCATGCATTCTCATCCTTTATGATATAGTGTTGACACATTGATGATACTTGAGAAAACACTGTGATGTGCTAGGCTTAGTTTAATGAGAGTGACGTGCGGACCGATATCCGATGGTTGTTTCCGAATCGAGGTTGTGCATAGCAATTGCCGAGGTTTTTGCTGAAATCATGAGGTAGCGGTTGCCGAGGTTTGTGCCGGAGCCGTGAGGTACATGGACTTCGCGGGTCCCCCATGGGTTGTGCTACCGAGACGTGGAGATTTTTTCCAAGAGTACATGTGTACACAACATTGCATTGCATTTATATTCCATACATTATTGCATTGCATTGCACTTTGGCTTCTATTGTGATATTCTTGTGATGTATTTGTGATATAAAGATTCGGACTGTGTATTTGAAACTTGACACAATTGGGTTTAGATGTTATAACCTAGGTGATGACGTATACTTGGATTCTAGCTTGTGTTGACTTTTACCTTTTTGATTTACCTGTTTATCTGACTTTATTGGCTTGATATGTGTTAGCTAAACTTAGTCGGCCTATGACGTCTACTAATACTTGTTGTTCGTACTAACCTGCACTTGCTGCATTCTCTTATGAATGTAGAATTCTAGGTAGGATCGACCTCTGCTTCTTGTGGCTAATTGAGTTTCGAGAGCTGCTGCTTAGAGTCTTTTAGGGTGATCTCCAGGACTGTCACGACCCAGCTAGGGGCCGCGACGGGTACCCGGGGCTAACCACCAAGCACCGCTCGCTCTATTACTCACTTTACTCGATTAATGCCCTTTTTATTTCTTTTAACTCAAAGCATGGAAAAGTCATAGTTTATAGGGAAACATAAATACTTTTACATATATATAGGGATCATTAATATATCAAAATAATACGTACACATATACATGAAAAATGTGAGACCATACTACCCACACTGCGCATCTACGAGCCTCTACTGACATGCTGTACATATAGACGGAACAAGACTCCGTTGTGCCCAAAATGTATATATACCGAAGGAATAATCATAAGCACCTCTGAACAATGGAGTGCTTTCAGTCCGCTGACAGCTCCTAAGAATCTGGATCAAGCTCGCCTCCTGTCTACCTGTGGGCATGAACGCAGCGTCCAAAGAAAAGGACGTCAGTACGAATATTGTACCGAGTATGAGAGGCATAACAATGAAGAAGGACAACAATAATATAATGAGAGCATCAATATGAACATCTGATTCTGAACGATAGTCATGAAAGAAGTGATACAGGCTGTCTTACTCATACTTATCATCAAATCATGTATGCGTGACATGCAAGCTGCCCGTCCTTACCGGAACGGTGTGATAATCAATCATATAAGCCCGCGTCCAGGCCGTCCTTACCGGAACGGTGTGACATTCAATCATGACATGCTCATTATAAAATACTTATAATAATATGTTTATCAAAATATGCTTATCTTAACATAATACATGCATAAGGCTCAAGATCATACATACTCTATCGGGGTGACATAAGGTCGTGATCCCCCGATATCATTATGGAGAAATTATTGACATTCTGCCTCACCTTGAAGGAATCATAAGGTGAGTGTAAGCAATCCAGGACATCATTGTCAATATGGCATCATCATATCAAATCTCTTATCTTATGTAGATGTATAGGAATATAGGCTTTTAGCTTCTCGGGATATATGAACTCATGAATGGGAAAGAACTTATACCATAGGATTCATGCCATTGGAAAGAAAGGACTAGCCTCACATACCTTTGTCGTTTAGCTACGTTATCGCTCACTTGTCTTCCTTCGAAGTCACGACGTTACCTTCACGAGAGAATCGTATTAACATTAGTTAACCGACTATAAAAACGCATCGCTATCTCTAAAGAAAATTAAGCGGCATTTCCTTTGTTTCTACTACCTTTTTCCCCATTCTATTCTAACTCCTAAACATTTACAACAACACTCATAATATTTCAAGCAACAATCATCATTCATATACCTTAAGCAAAATCCACCACCTTCCTCCAATTTCTCCACAATTAATGGTTTTTCGCTTATCATCGTATTTTTGCTTACTTCACACCTATTCCATGGCCTATACGTCATTTATAACGTATTTATAATCATAACATAACAACTTTCATGATTCCATTCAACTATCATTCCATAGTGACACTATTCACTTAGTAATGGTCCATTTTCTATGTCTTACCACAATTCAAGTGTCTTAGTCTTCTAATGCTTTAAACAACATGATAAAGTCATGAAACTTACCTTGGATAATGGTTGAACAAGCTTTGAATGGGAATACTCCTCTAGCACTAAAACCCTTCTTCACCTCTTTTGGAATTTCTTGAAGAAGATGACCTCCAACTAGGTTTCATACACTTTGTTGCTTGGATTTGGTGTTGATGATCTTAGTTTTCCTTTGATTCACTCGAATTTCTAGGGATGAAGTGTTGAGAGAGTTCTAGAGTGTTCTTGAATGGTATGGATGAGTAATGAAATAAAATGAGGCTTGAGTCCCTTTTTAATAACTCAAAATCTGATTTTTAACGAACAATTGTCGGGGTGAACAGTGGTCGTAAACCACAGTTTACGGACCATAAACCAGTTTGCGGACCGTATAGTGTGGTCGTATTTAAGCATGTCCAAAACAGAAAGGTTGGCTAGTGATCATGGTAGTTTATGATCGAGGTTTACGGTCCGTAAACTAGTTTACAGGCCGTATACCAAGTCGTATTTAATGATTTCCACACTTAACAGAAAGTTGAGATTTTTGAAGGCTGGAGGACGATGGTGATTTACGGTTCGTAAATCACTTTACGGGCCGTAAATCACTTTACGACCACTGGGATGGATAAAATTCTACCACTTTCTTATTTCCAAAAATTCATGAATCATCACCCCTTACTTAGTAAAACACCACACACTCATACCCTTCGTTGGTCTATTCCTTGTACATGTACGGGGACTTTTCCGAGGTGTCTACAGACCTCTAAGAGTATCGATAGCGAAATGTGACGGGACAGGGCCCCGCCATACCCCTGGGTAAACATATACGTACATCATAAGATTTGTACCAAAAGTCTAGGCTCCGGAACAACAAAGCTCTCCAAGACAGCTGAGTCGAAGTCCTATGCTGAAGGGTCACCAAACCGACTATCTGTACCTGCGGGCATGAACGCAGCCCCCCGAAGAAAGGGGGTCAGTACGAGATATGTACTGAGTATATAAAGCATGAAATACAATAAAGAGGATCATAACTGAAATAGAGACTACCGGAAACAAGTATGACTTTTAAAATATCAATACACTTGCCTTATGAAATGAAAATCATGCATATCAATATCATATTTCATATCCGGCCCATTATGGGACTCGGTGAATAAGGCCGCCACATACCATCCTCGGTGCCATAATCAGATCATCACATCATCACACCATCATCATCACACCATCACATCATATATATATATATATATATATATATATATATACCGTATCCCAGCCCTCTAGTGAGGGACTCGGTGAACAATGCAGTGAAACTGTGCACGAGAACGTATACTGGCCCGGGACTCAGTGAAAGATGTATTGAGGAATGCACGAGTAGAGTAGTGATCAACCATATGCAAATTAAATCATATCTGAGACTCAATAAGATAATCAAAATGAACCATCATTTGAAAATTTAGACGATAGTCATATCAAGTACCTTTCGAATGTCACTACGGATTATATTAAAATAGAACTTCTTGAATCATATACACGTATCAAGACATAATGTAATAGCTTCTGGAAGTCAAGAACATTAGCCATCCTAGTGGCTCTAAGAATAGGAGCTTCTTTGGAGTCATATACATACGTCGTCTGTTTGTTTCATAAAGATCATGCCAAAAAGAAAGAAGGGTTAGCTTTACATACCTTTAACGCTTATTGAAATGTCCAACGTCTACTTCTCGAGCTCGTAGGTCTAAAATTAAGATAACATAAGCTACAGTTAGGTCATCCACATCACTTACTAACCAATCCAAGTACGAATGAAACTTAACGAAATTCGGGCAGCATTTTCCCTGAAAACTTAACAATCCTCGAGATTCCAATTTAGCTAAACATCAATCAAAATACCAAAAACAACAACACCAACAATTTCATATCAAACTAGAATTAAATCCATTCTTAAATCACTTCCAAAACAGCCCAATATACATTCGTATACCAATGCTAGTATACACTTCTTTATTTTCGTATACCTATAGTATAACAACAAACACAACAATAACAACAACAACAACAACAACTACTACAGACAATCCCATGATATTCCATCCCACAAACCATTCATAACAACCACCAAACAGCCCCAAAATGTTGTCACAAAACAGCCACGAAAATCATATAAAACCAGCCCGGTATACGCTTGGTATATGATATCTTCATACACTTTATTCTCCCAAATTCAAGAACAGCAACTTGTCAACAACATCAACAATTATTATACATCATAACTCAGCTAATTCCATCCATTTAGTCCAACTAAAATAGCCCCCGATCCATAAATCTCAATAAAACAACAAACGAATTTATAACGCTATTTTCTCCGTTCTAATCCGTTAAAACTCTAAACAAATTATTAAAAATGAAAAAGGGACCTTAATCTTACCTTAATTATGCAGCAACCACGTCAACACTCTTCTTCTTGGCTGAGTTTTAGCTCAAATTGAAGGCAATGCAACGTACAACACTTTTCTCTGCATGAGCTTCGGGATTCGGGGCTCGAATTTTGATCAGCACTTGGTTTTTCTTTCTAAGGCTTTCCTCCCTCTCTCTCTCTAGAATTTTCTGTGCCTTTTTGGTCTGAAAATGAGGAGGAGAAGGCTGAAACTTTCCTTAAATAACAAGAGAAATGGGCCTGACCCGGATTGGAATCGGGTTGGGCCCATTTCACTGCCCAGCTTGACCTTTCTGCCTTAAAACGTCCATAACGCTTTATCCCGATGTCACATACAGGCCCACGACCTATGGTTGGAAAGGTATTTCAATTATATACAACTTTAATCTTAAGCTTTTTCCCAAATTCCCAAATAATTATGGGCCTATGGCCTCCCGAAGTTAGTTCACCTGAAAACGTAACTTAAAAACATCTTTTTGGAGGGCTTACACTTGGATTTGGCTCAAGGGTCCTTCTTGAGTTGTGTTTAACTTCACATATATTTTCCATATAACTTATCATACGTCCTTCATAAAACTCCCATCATGTGGGGCTCACCTCAGCTTACGGTTACGAGATTATATATCTTTTAACGTATTATTCCAATCATATTGTACGAATTCCAAATATCATACTCATGCTACTACAGTAGAATTTCATTCTTTACACTTTTGATATTTGCTCCTCCTCGAGCTCACATTAAGTCGTCTGTAGCCGCAGATATTCTCATATGTTAGCCACAGATGCATTCAAATATTGAGACTGGTTTTTATGATTCATCTATACTTGATGTTCTTATGCCTTACATACTCGGTACATTGTTCGTACTGACGTCCCTTTGCGTGGGGGCGTTGTGTTCATGCCACACAATCCCAGATTGTTTTTGCAGGTAAAAGTATTCAACTAGGATGATTGGCTATCAGCTGAGATTGACAAACTCCATTTTCTTCTTGGAGAAATGCTGAGTCATTATGGTTATCATATGTGTGTATGGGTACGTCGGGGCCCTGTCCCGACTAATATGATTCAGGTGTTTACTCTGAGAGACTTTGCAGACAGTGTCCTGTGGTTAGTATGTTGAGATGTCATGTGTTGAGTAAAGCGACCATATAGGCCGATATGTCAGTTTGACTTTCTCGGTTTTCGATTAATTGAGTATCGTTCGCAAATTTCTATGGTTTGACATAAAGTACTTTATTATATTTCTGAATTTTTTTTATATGTCTAGTTTCATTATGTGAATGCCAGAGGGTTCGCTCAGCTCTAAGTAAGAGTTGGGTGCCCATCACGCCCTAATGGGATTAGGGTGTGACATCTATCTATTATTACGCTTACGTATTTCTATGTCTTCAGCTTAATTATTTGTTAATTCATGTTTTTTAGATTGTTTGGACAAAGGTTCGCCTATAGATGTGGGAAGGTAGGTGCTCGCACGACTTAGCAAGATTGGGTCGTGACAAGTTGGTATCAGAGCCCTAGGTTACCTGATCTATAATACAAGAGCGTGTCTAGTAGAGTTTCGTGGATCGGTACAATGAGCACCATACTTATATGCAAGATTCTATAGGACATCTAGAAAATTTCAATTCCTTTCATTCTTTCATGCTACTTTATTCTAATTGGTATCTGGAACAATCGAATTGGTCTCTGACTCTTATCTTTTCTCACACAGATGGTAAGGACTCGAGCTACCACAGGTCAAGACCAGGTGCCAAAGCCGGCAGCTACGGCTGTCACCAGAAGGCCAGCGACAGCTATACGACGTGGTAGAGCTATAGGCTACGTGACTGCCCCGGCTAGGGGCAGGGTCCCTGCAAGGACAGTGGCATGAGAGATCTTCATTTCCGGAGCTTGAGGATCAGTAGGTTCGAGATAAAGCCGCCGAGGATGATGTGGCCCCAGCACGAGCACAGCCTGAGATCACTTCTGAGCGGACTATGTAGGATACTATGGCTCGTGTTATACTCCATCTAGATGCCCAACTAGCTGTCGTTGGTGTTACTACTCCGGGCGGAGGTTCGCGGATCAGAGTTGGAGCGCAGACCCTTGAGCAGAGACCTACTCGAGTAGCATACCACGCTGTAGCTATGGCTCCCTGAATTGATGAAGTACCAGCCCTGGGGGATGATCTTAGACCCGCGGCAGGCCCTATTATGATTTTGACTGATCAGGATCTAGTCGTGAGGTTTAGGAAGTTAGAGCCGCCGAGGTTCTCGGGTCCTTCTGGAGAGGATGCTTATGAGTCCATCTTAGATATGCATGAGTTGTTAAATAGGATAGGGATCGTAGAGTCCCATGGAGTTTACTATTGGAGGTATTTTGTTGCTTGCAGACCTGAGGGTTCTTCTCCCCTAATTTGGACACAGTTTTATCCGGCATTCCTTGAGAAGTATATGCCCCGGGCTGTGAGATAGGTGCGTAGGGAGGATTTTCTACATCTACAGCAGAGGGGATTGTCTTTGAAGGCCTATGTGACTCGCTTTCTGTATCTAGCCCGTTATTCAGCTTCTTTGGTTCCTACGGAGCCTGACAGGATTCGACGCTTTGTTGCTGGGATCGTTGGTTCTCTTCAGATTCCTGGGCTTCTGATAGAGGCTATAGGGGGCTTCCTTCCAGTCCATTGTTCAACATGTTTCTTTGGTTGAGGCTGCTAAGGCCCGTGCATTTAGAGGGGTTAGTGAGAAGAGGCAGCGACATATTGGGAGTTATGGTTGTTCTAGTTCGAGGGGCGCCGGTTAGTTTTCTAGGCCGTATCAACCATATTCTGGCCGCCCTGTACATTAGATTTGCAGGCTTCTTCCAGCGAGCTACCCAAGCACCAAGCTCCTGAGAGCTCATTTTCTCGACCAGTAGATAGGGTTGTCCCAGCCGGGTCCTCATCATCAATTTATCAGTTTCCGCCCTCTAGGGGCTGCTTTGTGTGTGGAGAGATTTACCATATTTCTAGGAGGTATCCCTGATCCAGGTAGGATCATCAGTCCCAGAGGACTCCGACACCGTCAGGTAATCGAGGTGGTGCTTCTTAGAGAGGCGGTACTCAGTCAAGTCGCGATGGTAATAGGTTTCTAGATATAGATCCCAGGTTGGTAGAGGTGGGTCCCAGACTTTGAGAGGTAGATCTTAGTCTGGACATGGTTGGGCCTAGTGTTACTCATTCCCGGTAGACCCAAGGCAACAGCCTCAGATGCTATTATTTCAGGTACCATTTCGGTCTGACATAGAGCAACATCAGTGTTAGTTGATCCTGGATCCAGTTATTCATATGTGTGTCTGCATATAATACTGTTGATTGGGATTTTCCTTGTGATAGCATAGCTATACCTGTTCATGTTGTCTACTCTAGTCGGAGATTCTGTTGTTGTTGATTGAGTTTATCGGTCGTGTCTGGTTACTTTTTTTGGGTACGACACTTGGGTAGATTTGATGATTCTTGATATGGTGGACTTTGATATTATCTTAGGTATGACCTGGCATTCTCCTTATCATACTATCTTGGACTATCAAGCCAAGATAGTTACGTTAGCCATGCTAGGCATTTCTAGACATGAGTGAATGGATACTCCTAGCCCCACTCTGAAGAAGATCATTTCATTCCTTCAGGCGAAGAAATTAGTCTACAAGGGGTGTTTAGCTTATCTGGCTCATGTAAGTGACACTACTGTTGGATCTCCACCCCTTGAGTCCATCCCTATTATGAGCGAGTTCGCGGAGGTTTTCCCGACCGATTTGTTGGGTATGCCACCCTATCGCGACATTGACTTTTGTATTGACTTGGATTCGGGCACTTAGTCTATTTCTATTCCTCCATATTGGATGGCACCGGCCGAGTTGAAAGAGCTTAAGGAGCAGTTGCAGGATTTATTGAGTAAGGTATTCATTAGACCGAGTGTCTCCCCTCGGGGTGCCCTTATGTTGTTTGTGAAGAAGAAAGATGGATCTTTGAGGATGTGTATTGATTATCGCCAGCTAAACAAGGTCACTATTCGAAAAAACTGTCCTATGCCTTGTATTGATGATTTATTTGACCAGCTTCAGGGTTCTTCAGTGTTTTTGAAGATTGACTTGCATTCAGGCTAACACCAGTTGAGGATCAGGGCTGAGGATATTCCGAAAATAGCCTTTCAGACGTGATATGGACATTATGAGTTTATAGTGATGTCATTTTGGCTTACTAATGCCCCGGCTACATTCATGACGTTGATAAATGGCATCTTTAACCCATTCCTTGATTCCTCTGTGATTGTGTTTATTCATGATATCTTAGTGTATTCCAAGAGTAAAGAGGTGCATGAGAGATATCTTCGCACTGTACATGGGTTGTTGAAGAAGAATAGCTTGTTTGCTATGTTTTTGAAGTGCGAGTTTTGGTTGGAATCTGTGGCATTCTTAGGCCATGTTGTGTCTAAGGATGGGATCATGGTGGATTCTCAGAAGATTGAGGCTGTGTGAGATAGGGCGAGGCCCACTACTTTGATCGTGATTCGTAGTTTTGTGGGTTTCGCCAGTTACTACTGCCGATTTGTGAAGGGTTTTGCTTCCATTCCTTCGACTTTGACCATATTTACCCAGAAGGATGTTCCCTTCCAGTGGTCCGATGATTGTGATGAGAGCTTTCAAAAGCTCAAGACTCTTTTGACTTCAGCCCCGATTCTAGCATTACCCGTGGAGGGTAAGGATTTCGCGGTCTATTGTGATGTATCCCTTATGGGTTTGGGTGTTGTATTTGATGCAGGAGGGTAGCGTTATAGCCTATGCTTCCTGTTGGTTAAAGATCCAGGAGAAGACCTATGATTTGGAGTTGTTGCTGTGGTCTTTGCTTTAAAGATTTGGAGGCATAACTTGTATGGTATCCATTGTGAGGTTTTCACCAATCACCATATCCTTTAGCATGTGTTTACCTAGAGAGATCTTAGTTTCAGGCAGCGCCGATGGATGGGGCTCCTGAAGAACTATGACATCTCTATTCTTTATCATCCAGGGAAAGCCAATGTTGTGGCTAATGCCTTGAGTCGCAAGGTAGTGAGTATGGGGATTTTAACTCGATTGATTTTTTCAGAGCGTCCGTAGGCCATGGAGGTTTAGATTCTGGCCAACAGTTTTGTCACGACCCGACTAGGGGCCGCAACAGGTACCCGGGGCTAACCACCAAGCACCGCTCGTTCTATTATTCATCATACTTATTTAACGCTCTTTTATCAAATTTATACTCAATTATAAGAAAATCATCTTTCATTTTGAAGACATAATTACTTTCATATACATATGCCTCTCGGCCACCAAAATAATATATATATATATATACATGATAGCATCCTCGTGAGACCATATAACCCACACTGCGTATCTACGAGCCTCTACTGGAGTGCTAGACATAAGGAAGGGACAAGACCCCGTCATGCCCAAAATACATATATATGAATATACACAAAAGAATAATCATAGCACCTCCGAAACAATGGAGTGCTCTCTAATCAGCTACTGGCTCCTACGAGTCCGGATCAAGCTCACCTCCCAGTCTACCTGTGGGCATGAACACAGCATCCAAAGAAAACGGACGTCAGTACGAACATTGTACTGAGTATGAGACGCATAAACAACAATGAAACATCAATGAAATGAGGAGGCATCAAATGAAGAGCAATCTGTAACTGACGGTGACTCATAAAAGAAATATCACATGCTGACTTACTCATAATCATCCTCATATCGTATATGCATAAATGTATAAGTTGCCCGTCCATATCGGATCGGTGTGATAATCAATAACATTAGCCTGCGTCCAGGCCTGCCTCGTCTGGGGTATAAGCTGCCCACTATAGTGGTGTGTATATCTGCCCGACCATATAGGTACGGTGTAATATCATCATCATATGCTCATCATAATATGCTCATCATAGTATTCTCATCATAATACATGCATGAAGACTCAAGGACAACTATACTTTATCGGGGTGACGTAAGGTCGTGATCCCCCGATTCCATTATGGAGCATTCGCAAGCATTCTGCCTCACCTTGAAGGAAGTAGTATATAAGGTGAGTGTGTACAATGCATAACATCATCGACTTTATGGTACTCTGCCTCACCTCAAAGGGACAATACACAAGGTGAGTGTATACAATACATGACATACTTGACTTAATGGTATTCTGCCTCACCTCGAAGGGAATAATGTATGAGGTGAGTGTATACAACATACGACATCATTAGCGTTATAGGAATTCATATCATGAGCTCTAGAGTCTTTAGACTCAAGCTTATCATCATCATTGGACTCATAAGATATCTCCTATCTCAGATAGCTATTCATGATCATAGACTCTTGACTTTCCGGTATATATATAAGATTCATGGAGAGAAAGGAGAATCATACCATCGGATTCATGCCATAGAAATAAAGGACTAGCCTCACATACCTTTTCGTCTAGCTACTCTATCGCTTGAACGTTCCTCTCCAATATGTACGCTTCTACCTTCAAGAGAATTCGCATTAACGTTAGTTAATCGACTATAAGAACGTGTTACTATTTCTGGGGAAAATTGGGCAGCACTTCCTTTGTTTATACTACTTTCCCCATATTCTATATCAACTCCCAAATGTTAATAACAACATTCACAATATAGCAACAACAATTATCATTTATCTACATTTACCACAATTCACCATTTCCCTTCAATTTCTCCACAATCATAGTTATAGCTCACTATCGCGTTTTCTCATACACAATAATCATTCTATGTTCTATAGGTCATTCATAACATGTTTACAATCCCAACATACCAATATTCATTATTAAATCCAACAATTGTTCAACAATGACACTATTCACTCATTTATGACCCATTTTCTATACTCTTCTACAATCCAAGTGTTTCAACTTATCAATACATCAAACATCATGAAAATACCATGAAACTTACCTTAGATAGTGTAGAAACAATCCTTGAATGGAAATACTCTTCTAGCACCAAAACCCTATTTCACTTCTCTTGGGATTTCTTGGCTTGGATGACTTTAATGGGTTTCACATTCTTGATTCATGTTGGTTTGATGAAGTTGATCATCAATTTCCTTTGGATTCTTGTGAATGAAGAGTGGAGAAATATTCTAGAGGTTTCTTGACTTGTGGAGTGAAAATGAAATGAGAGAGAGGTCCCTTATATTAATCAAAATCTGTCCCGACCAGAATATACGGACCAACATACGATCCGTATATTTTTCACTGGCCGTATGCTGGACCGTATGTTTGGTCCAGTGAAGTGTGCCATTCTGGGCTGAACCTACGGCTAGACATACGGTTCGTGGATTTTATACGGCCAGTATGTCTGGCCGTATAATGTCCAGCTATCCGAGACTTGTTCTCGTCGACTCGTTTGATCTCCGATCCTTGTGGAACCTTCTTGGCACTTGTTTAACACCTCAATACCAATCTAAGGGATGTTAATACTCTTCTCTAAGATGTTATTACGCCATCATTAACTCGTCGCTTAAAATTCCTACCCGACACATAACCTATCCTTTACTTTCTTTGTCAAACTTCTTCCTTTTAGTCAAATGTCTTTGAATCTCGATTAAGACCATCCAATGCTATTTCTTACTTACCCAAATCACCGTATACCTCGTGTTCCTCGCTATCCTATTTACTGAGCATTAACGGGGAATTTTCCAAGGTGTAACATTCTCCCCCCCTTTTGGAACATTCGTCCTCGAATGTTAAACACTCGGGAATTCTGCGAAAATTCGCTAGAGTTTCCCCTGTAATATGGCACTACCAACCTGTCACAGCAACCCATAATAACATTGCCTCACAGGGCCACAATATAATAGCAACATATCTATGGCCACACTCGACCAAAAGAATGAAAATTAGGCGTACATACCTCATAATGTTGGGGCTTCATCTTGAATCTCCTCTGGGGGTTGGAATAAGTGCGGGTACATGGATTTCATTTTCTCCTCCGCTTCCCAAGTCATTTCTGTCACGACCCAACCTAGGACCATGACAAGTGACCGAGCTTACCCTGCCCGATGACTCAATGTATACTACTTATATTCAAATATGGCGTTCAATAGATTTTTTTTTTTTTTGTAACTATGCCTGAAAATTTTAAACCCAATTGCTAAAGTCAACACGTAACTCAAAACGTCTCAAGCGTGTTACATATATATACACACACATATATATATATATGACATAAGACAAAGCTAGCTGAACAGGCTACCACCACTTCTGTACAACAACCTGGTGACCGACAAAACCAAACAGTACCCATAACACCCACGCTGTTCGCAGACTTCTAAGGAGTACGACCTGCAAAATATGTACACAAAATTATACCAAAACAGGAACAGCCTCCGAAGCAAGTGGAGCTGTCTGACTCCTTGCGCTGACTCCCCCTAAGTAGCTGGATCGCCGGGTCGCGCCCCTGAACCTGCCGGCATGAAACGCAGCCCCCGAAGAAAGGGGGTCAGTACGGAATATGTACTGAATATGTAAAACGAGAATAAATGGTAAGCATCGCATACTTTAGGAGGGAAAAGGTCATAAGCAAACCTATTACCTGCAGCCTTCGCTAGAAGAAACATAAATGTGTACACAGGGTATCACAACAGTCTTTAAGTAAATAATGCAATCCAACCAATCTTTCAAAATAATTAATACACACTAACACACTTTCTTCAAATAAATAATACAACACAACACACGTACCGCTTCCGGCACAATGTCAAGAATAGCCCCTTCAGGCAGCCACTTCCGGCTCAATATCAATAATAACCCCTTCGGGTAGCCACTTCCGGCATAGTAACATAATAGTCCCTTCGGACGGCCGCTTCCGGCATAACAATGAAGGTGGCCCCTTCGGGCATAGTAATAATGGTAATGGCCCCTTCGGCCTTAATAATAATGATAAGTTAAACATAAGTCATACATGAAATGAAGTAGTAAAACCTCACACCCCTTTCGGAGTGGTTTTTTTTTTTTAGAAAAAAAATAGCTCACTCAGACATAAGCTGGGGCCGTAGCACACTCAGGCGTAAGCTGAGGCCATAGCACACTCAGTGATCAGCTGAGGCCATAGCTCGCTCAGACGTAAACTGAGGCCATAGTACACTCGGGCATAGGCTGAGGCCATCGCACTCCCTTCGGAGCGGTTTTAAGAGAAAAAAAATCAATTTATGCTTCTTTATACAAAACTAGTTCTTTTAAAAAAATCGTTAGTAAACCACAAACACGTTGGAGAAACCATTTTTGGAAAACCAAAGCAATATTTATTTTTTTGAAACGTTATTGCACAAAAAAATATATTATAGAACTTGATGAGGTAGTTAAACAACTGTCCTTTGGTAGTCGGAACAATAGTCAATAGTTTCCTTTAATTATCGTACAGAAATAAGTCAAATAGAGCAATACAAAAGGTCTCGAGCATTGTGGGCCCACCTCGAGTCAAGTCAAGGTGGCGTACATAATTTACGAACGTTAGGCCTCATAAAGTCATTCACGGAAGTTTCAGGGCAATCCGGTTCCGTTTATGAAAGTTACGGACGTTTAAACTATTTTTCTATCAAAACATAACGTAGCTTATTCAATTTCACTGAATGAATAGGGGTCAAAAGTTGACTCAAATTTCTAGGAATAGAGTTCCCCCGAGGCTTGTATCATAACCTATTATGTCTAGAACATACCAAAAGAAAGAAGGGTTAGGCTTTACATACCTTATTTGCGCCTTACGTTCGTCCAAACTCAAGTCCCGTTACCACTAAAATCTACAATTGGTCATAGTTACCAAATATGAGTTTCAAGCTTTTAAGAATAAATTCTTAAATCCATATTTATCTACCGAAATTTCGGCAGCACTTCCCCTATAAATTCAACATCCCCGAGAATTTACTCGGCCATAATATCAACAATCAACACCCACAACAATACCAACAACCACAACAATCACAATAAAACACATTCAACATAATTATTCCTCCTTTCTACGTAATGCAACACTTCCAATCCAACTTCACACTATCAAACTAATATCAACATTTTCCATATTCATTAACTAACTTAAGATTATTCAAGAATTCAAACCATCCCTCCAATTCCATATTCCATCCGAACTACTACAAATGCAACGAAACAACAAAATCGCATTGTTCTCTTCCAAGTTCATCAACAACAACCATAATCCACCTTTTAGAACTCTACTTCCATAGTTACATAAAAACTATATTAAAAACATATAATTTCTCATAACAACATACAACCAATTTCAATGCCGACTCGGTTCATTAAACCCTTATTTACATCATAAACATCACAACAACACAACTAACAAATTAAATGGAATTTAATTCACCTTCCCTTCACCCCATATCACACGGCCTCACACACACTACACGGCCACATCCACAATACACTATTTTCATGCTTTTCATTCATTTCTACATACTATAACATATACAAATCTCCCATAACATGTGAAAGAATAAAAATTCTTACCTCTTCTTCGATTTTTCCACTTGCCACCAACGGGGTTTCTTGCTTAAACAATTATGTCACGTTGAAGAGGGTCCTTAAGACAGTGAGAATACTAGAAGATTATAATTTTTGGGTCAAGAATTGGTGGCCTAAAATTTTTTTCTTTCTCTCCTTGCTTGGCCGAATTCCCTTTCCTTTTTTGCTCTCAACTTTGTTTTCTTGAAAGTTCTAGTGTTAAAATGATAATTATATGGCCCTTTTGTCTATTTATTTCAAGACTTAAATTTTACATGGGCTTGGGCCTTATTTTATCCTCCATGGCCGGCCACCCTAATAAATTAGGCCTTTTTCTCTTCTTGTTTTTTTTTTTGTTGAGCCCAATCACTTGTGGCTAATTTTGTAATTCCCGAAGCTAATTTTCAAAATTCTCAATTTTGCCCTTGGCCTTCCTCCATATTACCGCATCAACATTTTTCATAAATAACATCTATATATATTAATAAAATCAAGCTGTAGCCTTATCTCTTACAAGTCGTGATTATTTCGAAATTTTCGAATATGCAAAAACACAGGATATAACAATTTCTTCCCGGTTGTTGTTTCTCCACAAGACCTTGACTGAGGCTACTTCCTTATTTCGAAGTCTTCGCACTTGCCTGTCTAGAATGGCAATGGGCACTTCCTCATACGTTAGCTTTTCTATCACTTGCACATCATCAATCGGAACAATCCTCATGGGATCTCCAACACACTTGCGGAGCATCGAAACATGGAAGACTGGATGGACTGATTCAAGCTCTGAAGGTAAGACCAATTCATGGGCTACATGACCCACCTTGCGGGTAATTTTATAGGGTCCAATGTATCTAGGACTTAACTTCCCTTTCATACCAAATCTCATCACCCATTTCATGGGCAACACTTTTAAAAATACCCAATCATCAACCTGAAATTCCAAATCTCGTCGGTGATTGTCCGCGTAAGACTTTTGGTGACTTTGGGCTATCAACAATCGACCTCGGATCACCTTGACTTTTCCTACCGCTTGCTGAATCAATTTAGGGCCTATTAACTATACTTCTCCTGTTTCAAACCATCCAATTGGAGATCTGCACATTCTTCCATATAAAGCTTCATACGGAGCCATTTAAATACTCGAATGGTAGCTATTGTTGTATGAAAATTCAATAACGGGTAAGTGATCATCCCAGCTACCACCGAAATCCAGCACACATGCTCGTAGTATATCTTCCAAGGTCTGAATAGTACGCTCGGCTTGCCCATCAGTTTGTGGATGGAATGTCGTGCTAAGCTTCACTTGGGTACCTAGACCTTCTTGAAAGGACTTCTAGAACTTGGATGTAAACTGCGCTCCTTTATCTATGATAATGGATAGTGGAATACCATGGAGTCGCACAATTTCCTTGAGATACAACCTGGCATAATCTTCTACTGAGTACGTGGTTCTGACTGGAAGAAAATGAGCTGCTTTCGTCAATCTATCCACGATCACCCATATAGAATCATGCCTGCCTCGAGAACGAGGTAACCCCACGATAAAATCCATATTGATCACTTCCCATTTCCAAGTAGGGATTTCCATAGATTGCAATAATCCTCAAAAATAGGCACCTAATGAGAGTATTGAGATTGAGACACATTTTGGGACTCACTTTCCTCTACAACCGTTGGCGGTGCTCTTTTCTGCCACTGTTTTTCCCTTTTGGGCTGTCGTAGCCTTTCTCTTTACATGCATCTCTGAAATACATAACACAGGTAAGGAAAAAGAAGTTCTTATGTTATAGCTCTATCTCACGATATTGTGAAGAAAGAAGGTCATTCATTCCTAAAATGCCCGCAGCCTTTTGTTTATAAGTGTTGCGCGCAACACACCCATAACCAAGACTCTATGTGACACGGCTCGTAGACACTCCCTAGGACAGAACTGCTCTTATACCACTTTTTCACGACCCAACCGGAGGGCCATGACGGGTGCTCGGTGCTAACCCACCCGGGCACCTCTTATCGTACATTCACATTTACATCAAGGTGAGCCACATAGCTAAATCATACTTTCTATCCATCATTCATACTATTCCCATTTGGACAATAATACATTTATATCACCACCAATAACTATGCCCATATCTTTATATATAAGCCGACGAGGCCGAAAAAACGATATACCAAATATAAACCGACAAGGCTAAATACATCTAACCATATACACATGTCTACGAGCCTCTAAGGAGAGTATGTCATATCATGTAGGCGGGACAGGACCCCGCCATGCCCATAAGTATGTACACAAAAGAATAGGTACCAAAAGTTGTAGCTCCGAATGAAATGGAGCTCCGCTACGTAGTCGCTGAGTAATAAAGCTATGGATCAAGCCTGTCTCCCTAGCCACCTGCGGGCATGACGCAGCGTCCACAAACAAAAGGACGTTAGTACGAAGAATGTACTGACTATGTAAAGCATGATCAACATCATTATAGAAGCATAGTAAACAACATAAGATTGGAGGTAGTAGAACCATCGACACAAGCACTTACTAGCTTTCCATAGGGACCTTCCATTTCTAATGCGTGATTGCGTACATAAATCCATATCCGTATCCGTATTCATATCCGTACTCATTTACGTATTCGTTTACATACTCATGTTCCTAGCATAATCATATTCATAGTCATATTTACAATCATAGCATACCCGACCATGGAGGATCGGTGTTTGACATACCCGACCATTGTAAGGCTCGGTGATCATACAAACCTGGCCCTACCAAGGCTCAGGGTTATCCGTACCCAACTGCAGTGGTGCGCGCGCGATACATATCATACCCGGCCATATAAGCTTGGTGTTACATAATAGTCATACATAGGCACATACACATAAAACCTCATAAGCATCCTTGACATCATTACTATCATCGTTTCATTTAATCCATCCTTAGTGGATCACTCATCATATAAGGAATTTCACAGAATCGTAACATAGCGAGAATCATGAGCTTTAGTAGTTTTTAAAGATAGGATCATTTGGAGGACATCATAGGCTCATGAGGAAATAGATATATGGTCAAGGAACAATGCCTTATTGAAAGAAGGGTTAGCCTTACATACCTCTTTGTCTCCTCAGTTACCCAACGTTCACCGTTAATGCTTGAATAATCTACATTTAGAAGGATTCGTACCATGGTTAAGCCTTAATGATTCTCTTAAATTCAAACTAGATTAATTCATAGTCTAATGAAAATTGGGCAGCATGTCCCCTATTTCGTCAACTTCCATCATGTAACCAAACAACTCCCAACAACCACAATAACATCTATAATACACTCATGGTATCATAATAACGTAATCCCATTACATTAGGCTTCCAACACTCATCATTATGTTCAACTTATGCCAACAACTCTATACTCATTTTAGCACATTTTCATATAACACTTCTTCATCACCATTATTACCTTCCATAATATGATTATATCCATATCATACTAAGAACAATGACTCAATATAGATTACTACTTATAAACATCATGAAAATCACATTTAGGCTTCATTTTCTACTTTCTCCTTCCACCCAAGTTTTGCTACAACCATACATTCTCAAAAACATGAAATACGCATGGAAACTAAGCTTTTCATTCCATAGAAACAAGCTTTGGAGCAGTATCAACTTTGTGCAAAACCCTAGCTACAATGCCCATGTATTTCTTGTAGTCCTCTAACCCTAGGAAGCTTTCTAACACATGAACACTTGATTCTAGTCTTTTGATCTTTGTGTTCTCTTGGACATGAGTGGAATGTGCTTAGAGAAGGGTTTTGATCTCTCAATACTTGTAGAAGATGAAAAATGAAGTAAAATAACCCAAGGCATCTATTTATACTAAAACTAAAAATCAGCCCGTCGGGTACTATACGGACACTTATAGGGTCTGTATAGTATTGTACGGTCCATATAAGTGGCCGTGGTTCACCACCCCGAAACTCATCTCCCTTCTGGGAGTTATACGGACCCTTATATGGACCGTATAAAGTTATACGGACCGTATAAGTGGTCGTATAACTCCACTTACCTGAACTGGTTTCCATCGTTTCGTTCGATCTCCAATCCTTATGGAACCTTCTTGACACTTGTTTAGCACCTCAATAACAATCTAAGGGACATTATAACTATTCTCCAAAATGTCATTAAATCATCATTAACTCGGTACTCGTAAATCCCTTCTGATACATCACGTATACCTTGCCCTTTCTTGGCAACTTTCTTCTCTTACCTAGAATGTCATTGATATCTCAATGAGGATCATCAAATGCCATTTCTTACTTATCAAAACGTCATATACTTCGTGCCCTTCATTTGTCTATTCATTGTTCATTAACGAAAAATTTTCTGAGGTGTAACACGACGTTTGTGCCAAAGCCGTGAGGTACATGGACTTCGCGGGTCCCCCATGGCTTGTGCTATCGAGACGTGGAGATTTCTGTTTGGAGTACATATGTACACAACATTGCATTCCATTCTCGTTCCATATATTATTGCATTGCATTGCACTTTGGTTTCTATTGTGATATTATTGTGATGTATTTGTGATATACGGATTCGGACTGTGTATTTGAGACTTAAATCAATTGGGTTTAGATGTTATAACCTAGGTGATGACGTATACTTGGATTCTCGCTTGTGTTGACTTATACCTTGTTTATTTACCTGTTTATCTGACTTTATTGACTTGATATGTATTAGCTAAACTTAGTCGGCCCATGATACCTACCAGTACTTGTTGTTCATACTGACCTGCACTTGCTGCATTCTTTTATGAATGCAGAGTTCTAGACAGGATCGACCTCTGCTTCTCGTGGTTGATTGAGTTTCGTGAGCTGCTGCTTAGAGTCTTTTAGGGTGAGCTCCAGGACGTCCGCCACCTTGAAGATTCTTCCTTATTTTATGTCTTGCTTTTTATTCCAAGACATATTCAGACTATTGATGAATCATTGACATTTCCAGACTAGTAGATGTTAGTTAGTTTCTCTTGTTTGACTAGACAAATTTCTGGGGAGATCTGATGTATTCCGCATATTCTCTCTATTAATACGTCAGACTTACGTATTTCTATCTCTTCTGCTTATTTATTATTAATTCATGTTTTTGAGACTGTTGGGATAAGGGTAAGGTAGGTGCCTGCGCGACATAGCTTGATTGGGTCATGACACAAAATTAATAAAAATGCATAAACAAGTTATAAATCAAAGGCCAAGCTTCATACCATCATAGTTCTTTTTTCAGATAGCGCACTGGAGCACAAATACCCCTATTTTTATGCTTGAAGGATAGTATATAACTTTCACCTTGTTAGAGATCTTAAATACGATTAATGCTTATTGAACTGGTGTGATATCTCTTCAGTGTATATATAGGCTAAGTTGCGTGGACTCTTCATTGTTTATGCCGAACCCGTCTCAACACGAGACTGTGATGGGTGCGAGTTCATCTCGGATTCAGTCAACCAACTTCGGATACTTTGATAGGTGTCATGGATAAATTTGGGAGGAAAATTGAGATTTTGATTTCTCTAAATTAAAGATAAAACAGATTTGAGAAATGGAAAATGGCATACCTTCAATATTATAGTCCTTTTTTTATCATTATAGATGTAAGTTTTTTCACGGAATTCTACAATATACATGTAATGTAAGTTTTTCACTGAATATCTCTAAATTTAGAATATCATTATAGCTCTATTTTTATAATGTTGAATTTTCTTAACCGAATCACCACACCAAGATCCGTATCACTAAATCTTAAAATTTAGATTTTGCCGAATTCGACACTTGGATAAGTACCTGCACCTAAATTCGAGCAACTTAGCATATTGGCCTTGCCTTGAAGATAAATCCATTGTTTTCTGGATGGCCGAAATCTGTGTTGATGATACAAATATAAATGTTCAACTGCCAACAAATGAAACGACGAGGTAAGAAAGAATGAAAGGAAAATTGATATAAATGACTATTTACTGAGTATCTTCCAAAGATTACCGTTGACTTACATAGACGTGTTGTGGAAAAGAAAACAAATCTATTTAATGCATGAACCATTAATTTCCCTTACTAATTAACGAATTTCCAAATTTCCCAAAATGCAAAATGGTTTTTCGGAAATATGCATGGCCGTGCAGGTAAGGTGCATTGGTCGTGTGCAACACGAGCCTTCATGTGCGTTCCCTTTATATCAATGTGTTGATCACGTTTTTCAATATTTAATGGTCATATTCCTCAATATTCTTAGGCACCGATTAAATCATAGTTCTACACTAATTTAATAGCCAATAAAGGCCTTCCTAAGTCAATCAACACTAGATGGTGATGGCACGGGCCTAATGATATAGAAGTTACAACATTTATTTTTTATTAACGTTATTTTGATATGTTAAATTGTAGATAATTGAAATTCCTTCAATGAAAAGACTCAAATCTAATAAAGACAAAATTATATTAACTGCTAGATATTATTTACATACAAAAACGAAGTATCAATTTTTTTTTCAATAAATTGCAAAAGAATAAAAATAAGAGTTCAGATCATAGTGACAATCTCACATGCTACACTCTTTAATATCCTTACTAGTATTCTTATACACATAATCTTCCTCACGACACTCGTCGTTAAGGGGAAAAATCTACAAACAGGCATCCTAGAATTATCATATTGATGTAGAAACCCACAAGCATCACCCTTCATACACAGTGAGCACACCCAATGCCTACAAATAGTCTGCCTGAAACTTCTATGATTTCCAACAAATGAACCATTACCTTCTTGATTAGGGACAAGGCATTATAGGCATTATTTGGGGTGGAATTGGTGGTGTTGTTATGGTCTTAGGGTTGGATTACCGGTACAGATACAGTTGGGTGTGTTGGTACTATGTCTAGACCACCTTCAAAGTCAAAGCTTAATCCTCCTTCTGCACCATCATCCATTGTTACAAAGTCAAAGATTATTTTGGTACTCTATCTAGGCCACTGCTCATGTTTTGATTGGGTCAGTCGCGGTTCTTCGCGATCGCGGGCCATGGTCTAGCGATCGAGATGGGTCTTCTTATCGGGTTTTTTCTAGCCTTCACGATCGCTTGGTCTTCGACAACGATAGCGACTGAAGATAAATTTCTAGAATCCGAGAGTTCATTCCCATTCCCAAATTTTAAGTTCTTGAGTGTGTTTTGGAGAGTTTTCAATAGGCTTATACTAATCCAAGATTTGGGGTAAGTTTCTAATCCTAGTTTTATGTTTTTCATTTGATTCTTCTGATTATTTAGTTGTTGCAATCACGTTGGGTTGAGGAATTAAAAATGTGTAAACCCTAGGTTGGAATTGGGGTTCTTGGGATTAATGAAATTGAAGGACAAATTATTGTTAGAATTTCATGAAATTAAGGATAATAACTATTTCGATTATGGATAATGTAATTTCACCCTTAATTTCCAGTTTTTCCCTTGAGGCTACTTAGGTGTATTTTGGGGTTTTTCGGTTAACATTTGTACTGGTTCCTTTTGCGATTAATTGAACTTCCCCGTAATTGTTTATTAATTTAGAAATTGGTAATTGTTAGACTTCGATCGTTCTGAGGCGCTTTGGAAGGGAAAAACTCAGATTGGATAGTTCGTGGCACCGATTCGGCATTGAGGTAGGTTACGACTTACTTTAGTTAGACTTTGATTAGTGAATCGTATATGTGCCTAGAATTGACGGGGAAAGCATGCCAGGTCTTTGGACATGATTTTGGGATGGATATACAATTAGGTCGGTGATGTTTCTGATTATGTAGGCTTGTCGTTGTTATTTTACGCATTGTTGACATATGGTGTATTCGTTTACGTGATTGGAGTGATGGGATGTGATAGATTCATTATGGTGATTGAAACTCGATGTTGATTCTATTTCCATGATTGTTGTGACTTATGCAGGTTTTGATATGGCTTATGGTGTTTGTGACCTCCATAGCATATTCATTGGCATTGATGGCATTTGATTTAGCATTCTTGCATTCGTACATTCATACATGATGGAAATGGTGTGGAAATGATTGTATGAAAGAAATGTGGAATTAGTTTGATGGATTATGAGATCAGGGTGTGCCCCGCAATGTGTATATATATATTTATATATATATATATATATTTATCGGATCGGGTTTCACGCCGCAACGGTACATGGACGCCATGGATCCTTTGCAGAGACATCAAGATTCTGTCCGGAGCATATGTGTACAAAGTGAGTATTGGCCATTGCATTGCATGACATCCATCTCATTGCATTGAATATATCATCATTCATTCTCTATGGTTGTGGTTGTGCTGGATTTTCCTTGAGAGCTATCGAGACTTGACAGACTTGTGTTTTAGGAACTTTAGTTTAGGCTATGATTTGGTTGTGTGATATTTTGTAACTTTGAGTAATTATTATGTGCCTATCTGTTTAAATTGTTAATTTTGTGTGTTATATGTGTAAACAAATCTTAGTCAGCCTATGATGCTTGCCACTACATGTGTGTATTAATACTACTCTTGTTGTACTTTTTCTGAGTGCAGAGTTGTTTCACACCACGAACTATAGCCTGGGCGTAGCACGACCCTCGGTGCCTGACTGCATGTGACTAAGCGAGCCAACTGGCTGGCTGGATCAATATGTGATATCAAAACATACTGAATGCGAAAATAAACTTAACACATGCTTATCTACTAAATGTATGACAAAATGAACATAAGTACGGAAATACTGAATAAGTCTTAGAGTAAAAATATGTAGTCAACAGGGCTAACACTAAAGCCTGGTAACTCAAACAGTATGCAACTATAGTCTATGACACCACTATGAAGTATTGAAACTGACATTTACTGGGACAAGGCCCCATATATACCTGACTGGTTGTAGACGCTAAAAAGGCTGTAAATAAATGATAAGGCCTCGAAAGAAACTGAGACTCACCAATCAGCTGATACTGGTGATCCTAGCGAGCACATGCGTCGTCCTATAAATCGTTACCTACATCGCTAGACACAGGCCACGGGAAAAAGGGACGTCAGTACATTTGAATTGCACTAGTATGGAAAGCAACTGAAAGAAAGAACTATAAGTACTAAAGCTGAAACTGATCTGATAACTAATAACTGATAACTGATGTGAACAAAAGAAGGAAAGATAATAATACATCCTATTGTGAATGGAGAATCACCTGCTTAGGGAAATCATAATCTGTGGCCTCATTCCCAATATAAGTGCAAAAGTCTGTGGCCTCAGGCCCAAGTATACATATACATAACAGTGGCCTTTGGTCCAAAACACATGTTTTCAACATTGAACAATTTATATAAAAGAACTGAGAATCTTGCTGAAAAGTACATCACTGACATACTGAGCAATGACTAACTGAGACATATTCATGAACTGATTATGAGACATGAAGATTTAACTATTTATAAACATGCTGAGTATTTTAGACTGTGACTCATGGGTATCGAACACAAGTCTATATTGATTACGTACAGAGCTCACAACGTTCGGAATGAATGTTATGAACGAATTACGAAACCAGAGAATAGAAGTTCTGCAACTATTCAAGGAACTAAGCTTAACTATATTTCTGAGGCAATTAGTAATGTTGTAAAAAAACGTGGCATAGCGAGAATCATTAACATTCCCAAACGTAGAGATTTAGACTAACATACCTTAATTCCAGCCATTGAGCGTAATACAATGTTCGTCAACCATTTCAACCTTAATATATAACAATACAAGTCAAAGGGATTCCATATTAGCAATAATATTCATGCTTTGGTCATCTAAGAATTTTATCAAACACTTGGTGGGCATAAAGCTCCACAACCTTCTTAGTGGTATTTTCTTCACCCAATTCGCATTCTATTCCTTCTAGGTGATTCTACAGTTTCAATTAGATGTAATTAACATCTCTCTTCATCACCCATATGATTACAACAATCCTAGGTCAATAATCTAAACCCCTACCATAGTTCATATGATTATCTTTATAAAACCCATTAATTTGTCTCCCAAAAACTCATCGATTCACAACAACAATTGCTTAGAATTGGAAAGGATTACATTTTTTATGTTCAATTTCCTTGAATTCAAATACTAGGGTTTCCACGTCCAACAATAACATCTCAATCAAGGTTGTATGGATTAGAAGAGTTTAATCACGTTAGAAGAGTATAAAAGACTTGAATTCAACATAGAATCGTGGAAGAACTTACCATGGAGGGTTATTGAGACTTGGGACTTGTTCTCTCTGCCTTCGGATGATTTTTAGTGATTAGGGGTGTCAAGACCTAACCCGCCATGACTGGCACCCACACTAACTCCTAGTGGGAGAACCAACACACAAGTCATATATTCATTCAAGTCCAATTTTATATTAACCAAGTTAGGAAGTTACTACTCAATCAAGCATCAAATAAATAAAATAAGTTATGCCATAAAATACTGAAATAAGTGCGGAAGTTCTAACTATTACAAAATCCCCAAAATCCGAAAGTCATGGTACCAAGACTCTAATCTAAAACATGTCTAAGGAATGAGATCTGTCTAATAAATATCCATAATATCCAGAATAGGAAAAGACATCATAAAAGGAAGATCTTCGGGCGGCCTGGCATGGATAGAAGCTCACTCAAAATCTATCAGCAACGTCCTTAACGCTAGATGTGAAGGCGGGTAGCAGTCTCTATATCACAATCTGTACTCAAAAGAATGCAGCAATGTAGTGTTAGTACGAACACTATGTACTGGTAGATATCACAGGCCGACTAAGATTAGTATCATGCATATCTCATAAAATCAGTAGAATAAATATGCCAGTTAACAGACATGAAATCAATAAAACACAGCATGTTCAACAAGGATAATCACAAATCAAGTCACCCAAGATATCAAGAATCACAACCAACGAAAGCCATAATGGAAATAAGTTTACCACAATAACCATATTCACTGTACATACATGATAACTGATGTCATTGCTCAGTAGTCATGACCTGCAGCGGACCCATGGTGTGTATGTACCACTTGTTACGGATTTAGTCCTCGGACCCGAGCATAAACCTCTGCTCCGGAACGAACCTCAGACGCGGGCCATATCAATGTACCTCTCATTTTCGGAACTAACCTCGGACCACGAGCCCATAATCTAGGTCACATTTGTGCCTTTCCATATCCCTTTACATGACAGTATTTCTTACCTTCTCATTACAAATGCTCAAATCATTATTTCATATCACAATAACATCGAGAAGGTCATATTAACTTCTCATCACAAGAATATCAACTGCAGATTCAACACACACGAACAGGGCACGAAGCATACATCATCGCTTAATCAATCACATATAGGAGTTCTAACACATAATATCATTCATGAAGACAAAGCATGGTTTCTCCTACAGAATTTACACAACATACAATCAACTAATCAAATTCTAACTCAAGTAGACCGTAACCTACCTCAAATGTAGAACTGGAACAATGCAAGTCACTCAGCTACAACTTTTCCCTTCCTCAAAGCCTCAGAATGCTCAAAGTCTAGAAATAGAATGCTCAATGAGTCACAAATACTCTAGTCACAATTACCAATTCAAGAATACCCTTCCCTTTACCCCCATTCCAATGGGTGAATGGTTTCCTAGGTGTAAGCAAACTAACAAGGGCCTTAGAAATCATTAATCATCAATTTATAACTAGACTATATCAACATTCCAACTACAAGCAGTTTTCATGGTCAAGATACCATTTTATAGAACCCCAGGTCTCAATTCACTTAGTTTATGTCTCTAAGGACTCAATTCATGATTAAAAGGAGTTAACCCAAGCCATTAGATGATAAATAAGTGATAAGTACAAAAACCCAACAAGTTTAGAAGGTTTATTAATTCTAGGGTTACTATTACAATTTTCACCAGGGAAGACCCATAAAAGGGATGATAATCATAAAGGTGGAACAAAATGATAGAAAGCGATAGATGAGACTTACCCCTCAAGAGTTTTCCTAGCCTAGCTTGGAATTTCAGCCTAGGTGCTTGTGGGGAACTGTGTTGGAGTATTGTGAATATAGAATGTGAGACTAAGTGTTTAAATCACGAGATACTATTTTCCGTCGACCGCTACAGCAGTCGTTTAACAGCTGCAGCGGTCCCGCTATAGCGGTCAAGTGACCGCTATAGTGGACCCAAAGGAATTCGTTCACCGCTATGGCGGTCGATCCATTGCTATGGCGGTATCGCCGTAGCGGGCCATCTCCTGGCATAGCAGCCACAGGGGAAAAGGATGGCCACTGGCAGCGGTGCTGCCGCAGCGGTCCTCCCACCGCCACAGCGGTGCCATTTGGGCAGTGAGCTCGACTTTTTGTCCAGTTTTCCCCCCTTTCACTCAACATTTCATCTGAGGCCCCACAAACACAAACAAAACATGCACATAGACATAAAAACATCCTAAGCATCCACCCATGGCCTCGAAATTCCCAACAGAGTTCTAATTTCTTACATCACCCCCGACGGACTCAACAAGATTAAACAACAATCACAAGTAAGTCAAGTTTTAGGTCTTAAGCTTACACAATTGTGTTTCTACTGGCTCGTTCTACCCTTGGAAAGGCTCTATTTTTTGGGGTGATCTTATATTTCCCATAACGATCGGAAGGGTCATTACACTAGATACCAATTAAAAAATCGTTCGTCTCCGAACGGATAAGGATGAGAAATTTAGGGAGAAGTTACCGGTCTCAGCGAAAAGCTGAGGATACTAGTGATGCATATCAAATTCTATTTCCCAAGTAGCTTTCTCCACTAGACGATTCTTCCACTGAACTTTCATGGAGGCTATTTCCTTAGACCTCAACTTGCGAACATCCTTATCCAAGATTACAACAGGCTCTTCCTCATAAGTCCAATTCTCGTCTAACAAAAACAAATCCTCACGGATTATGTACGAACCATTGCCGTGGTACCTCTTCAACATCGAACCATGAAATACTGGATGAACGTCTGATAAACTCGGAGGTAAAGCCAACTTGTAAGCCACCTCCCACACGCGCTTGAGGATCTCAAGCGGCCAATGTACCTTATGCTAAGCTTGCCCTTCTGCCCAAACCTCATCACACCCTTCATATGTGAGACCTTCAACAACACTTGCTCTCCCTCAGCAAACTCAAGATCTCGGATCTTGCAGTCTGCATACTCCGCCTGCATACTCTGTGCTGCCAGAAGCTTAGCTTGAATCACCTTCACCTTCTCTAGGGACTCTCTCAGAAGATCGGTACCCCAAGGTCTTAGCTCAAACGCATCAAACCATCCAAAGGAGACCTACACCTCCTTCCATAGAACGCCTCAAATGGGGCCATATCGATACTCGAGCGGTAGATATTATTGTATGTGAATTTGGCAAGAGGCAAGAATTGTCACGCCCCAAAACCCACCCCACACGTGATCGGAATCCGACGTCATGAACAGCATCGGAAGAACCTAAACGACACAATAATAACACCTGAACCTGGCAGGTTCAATATTCTCCTCTAACAGTTTATAAAATAAATGTAACAAATCATGAATATATGAATTAAATCAGCGGAAGTCTTTATAATATAAATAATTCAACCAAAACATGATAGTGCGCCAGAAAGAGTTAAACAACTCTTCTTCTACCCACATTCGAATGTATACTAAAGAGCTTCTAAGAATAAGGAATAAATATCTAACTCATCAGGACGTAGCCCAGAAAATAATATAAATAAATGATATTAAGTAAATAGGGTGTCCCACGAATGAATGTGGGGGATCACCAAATCAGGACCAACCGCAAGTCCTTCCTAAACGCCCAGGTTATCAAGAAACTGCTCTTCACCGTTACGTAACATACCATAAAAAACAACAATGGTATGCCTGAGTACTTCGTACTCAGTGAGTGCCTTGCGGACAACAAGTAATATGAAAATAAAGTACAATAATATGTAAAGAAACCGATCCTGAAAATCATGTGAAACCAACATAAGAATAGTTATTCAGTTTGTGTATCTCAATAAGAATTATCAAAACCGATTATAAGTCCTCTCGTTAAGGTACAACTTCAAATATGCCTTTCAATTAATCAAAATTAACAACAACAATTCCATGAGAAAATAAGATTATCACACATGCCAATACAGGACCAAGAATCAATCATATCGAAGGGGCGACCGTAGAGGTTCCCTTGTCATAGCGTACCACACCGGAACATGAAATTCTCGGTGGATATCCATCCTCCCGAATAGCTAGGCATTAACCGCACTTCGGGTAGCGAACCCGGTAGTGGCCACTCTTCCTCCCGAATAGCTAGGCAATTACCAGACTAGGATCCATAGTGGCTACCCTTCCTCCCGAGTAGCTAGGCCAAACACAACAATAAAGTTCATAGCATAGAAGCCGATTCACAATTTGTCTCAAAGTATTTCACACCATCAATTAGCATTAAGTCTCAATGTGCCATTACAAAGATCCATAACTTCATAGATAACTTTGAAAACGTTTCCACTTCTTTAAACAAGATTCCATTGTCATAGTTCATTATAAACATCAGTACCAACAATTAGCCATCATTATTGATCATCTCTTATGGAAGAAAACGATTATGATTTCATATACGTATGTAGAGGATAATACAATCAAGGTTTAATGTGGGCTTGTCCCCTCACGCACACAAACCACCATCAAAACAAGAATTAGGGTTTTGTATGAGAAGTTCACCTTTTTATTCAACAAAGAACTTTTGAGAAGAAGACATATATCCATAATAAGGTTTTTTAAAAGAGAGACATACCTTAATTAAGCCTCATGTAATTCAACAATTTACTTTTTATAACGAAGAACACCCCAAAACCCTAGCTTGAATCACCTTGAGAAGGATTACCTTGCAAACCCTAGGTTTTTCATTCAAGAACCATGTTAAGAGTCATGGGTTTAATGCTAGAATTGATTAGTAATGTTAAAGATGTTCTTACCTTTATGTTAGGAGACGTGGAGAAAAGGTTTTCGTCCTTAGGATTTATGAGAATGAGAATAATTTATAAAATTAACTGAATCGCGCTATTTATATACATAGCTGGCGGTTGGTGAAATATGGTAAGAGTTTACGGGCAGTATTTCAAAATACGGGCCGTAAACTGTGGCCGTATTTAACAATAATGAAAACAGTGAGCAGTCTTAGGGAACAAGTGAAATACGTCCAGAAATACGGACCGTAAACTCTGGCCGCATTTTATGATATCAAAACAGTGAGCCACCTAAGATGGTGGGTGGAATACACCCAAGGTATACGGACCGTATTTCAAAATACGGGCCGTATTTTTTATTTAACCCAAAATCGTGAAGTCTAATTATCCCCAGACACTTTCACACTTAACTCGGATTTACAGAGTGTTACATTATCCCCCCTTAAAATCATTCATCCTCGAATGAGAATCATAGCCTAGAAAGAATTCACTAAACCACAAGTTGGTTAGAACAAACACAACAATTCATCTATGAATAATTTACAGCAGTAGCTCATACCTACCATAGGGAACAAGTGAGGATATCTTTTCTTAATGTCCTCCTTTGCTTCCCAAGTAGCTTCCTCAGTATTATGGTTTCGCCACAACACTTTAACCGATGCAACATCCTTTGTTCTCAACCTTCTAACTTGACAATCTAGATTCTGAACCGGTTTTTCTTCATAGGTTAACCCTTCATTAATTTCAATCTATTCACGGTTCAACACATGGGAAGGATCAGGTTTGTACAACCTCAACATTGAAACTTGAAACACAGGATGCACCTTGGCCATATCAGATGGTACCTTCAATTCATAAGCCACCGTCCCGATTTTCCTAACAATCTCGTAAGGGCCAATGAAACGGGGACTAAGTTTCTTCTTTTTACCAAACCGCATTACTCCCTTCATCGGC
Source organism: Lycium barbarum (assembly GCF_019175385.1). NCBI lineage: Eukaryota > Viridiplantae > Streptophyta > Magnoliopsida > Solanales > Solanaceae > Lycium > Lycium barbarum. Next base: position 98,292,702 of record NC_083337.1, on the reverse strand, counting down.
GACACTTTCAAGAACACCTTATCATCGCAGAAAACTCTAGCTCACGCCGCCTCCTATCCGTATAGGACTTCTGTCCACTCTGAGCTGTCTTGAGCCGTTGCACATTAAGATTAACCTTCTCAATTGCTTCATGAACTGAATCCGGACCCAACAACTCCACTTCAGTTGGTTCATTTTGGTTGTTCCCGGATGAACCGAATACTTAGAACTATGAGCTTCTATCATTAATTCTTGTCGAAGACCATCAACATCAGGAACAGACAATCGTCTTTGCAACCGCAGAACACTATCACCAGTACCAACAGTAAATGAAGTGTACTCACCCCTTTCCACTCCATCTCTCAGCTTTGCCAAAAGTTCACCATCATATTTCTTGGATTTTATCCTTTCCACCAGGTCAGACCGTGATGGCGTGATTCCCACTTACTCTCCATCTTTGGTTTCATTAAGTCTGACCCCAAGACTAGCAAGTCTTCGAATTTCCTTCCCCATGGGAATGTCATGTGCACTTAAATAAGCCAACGTGCCCATTAATTTTCTACTCAAAGCATCAGTAACCACATTAGCCTTAACAGGATGATACAAGATATTCAAGTCGTAATCTTCCAACAACTCCAAGCATCTCCTCTACCTGAGGTTCAACTCTCGCTGCTTGATGATTTATTGCAGACTCTTGTGACCAGTAAAAACATCACAATGCTCACCATACAGATAATGACATGACGCCAAATTTTCAAAGCAAGCACCACCACAGCCAACTCCAAGTCATGAGTCGGATAGTTCTTCTTATGCTTCTTCAACTGACGTGAAGCATAAGCAATCACCTCACCGTTCTGAATCAATACACAAACCAAACCAATTCTAGAAGCATCATAATACACCACATATCCACCAGACCTAGAAGGTAAAGTCAAAATAGGAGCCGAAGTCAACCTTGTCTTAAACTATTGGATCTTTTCACAAACATCGGACAACTGAAACTTAGCAGTCTTCTGTGTCAATTTAGTCAATGGTGAGGTTATGGACGAAAAACCTTCCACAAACTTTCTGTAATAATTAGCCAAACCCAAGAAACTACGAATTTTTGTCGCACTAGTTAGTCTAGGCCAATCCTTAACCGTTAAAATTTTCTAAGGGTCTACCTTAGTGCCCTCACCAGTCACAACATGACCTTAGAAAGACACAGACTCAAGACAAAATTCACACTTAGAGAATTTTGCATAAAGCTCGTTCTCCTCAAGTGTTGTCAAAGTTATCCTCAAATGATTAGCATGATCCTCACGATTGTTAGAGTACACCAAAATGTCATCAATAAACACAATAATGAAGCGGTCCAGATAAGGTTTAAACACACGATTCATCAGATCCATGAATACAGCAGGCACATTAGTCAACCCAAAGGACATGACTAGAAACTCAAAGTGCCCATAACGAGTACGAAAAGCGATTTTCGGGATATCTTTCTCCTTTATCTTCAATTGGTGATACCCAGACCTCAGGTAAATCTTTGAAAAGAACTTAGCACCCTCAAGTTGGTCAAATAGATCATCTATCCTAGGCAAATGATATTTATTCTTAATGGGCACTTTATTAAGTTGACGGTAATCAACACACATCCTAAGCGAACCATCTTTCATTCAAACAAACAAGACTGGAGCACCCCAAGGTGAGGAACTTGGTTGGATGAAACCCTTATCCAACAAGTCTTTCAATTGATCCTTTAATTCCCTTAGCTACGCTGGAGCCATACGATAAGGTGGAATAAAAATCGATTGAGTGTCGGGAAAAACATCAATCCCAAAGTCAATAACTCTATCAGGAGGAATACCAGGAAGATCTTCGGGGAATACTTTGGGATAATCACTGACTATGGGAACAGATGCAAATTCGGGTACTGTGGCTTTTGTATCATTAACAGCAACCAAATGGAAAATACACCCCTTAGTAATCATCTTATGAGCCTTTAGGAAATAAATCTACCCTTTGGCTTAGCAATTTCACCCTCCCACACAATAACAGGCTTATCAGGAAAGGTGAAATGAACTAACTTATGGCGACAATCCACATTAGCATAGCATGCAGACAACCAGTCAATCCCCATAATTACATCAAAATCCACCATCTCAAGTTCATACAAATCGGCCACGGTCTCATGACCTTGATCACAACAACACGGTCTCTGTATACTCCAGAAGCAATAACATGAACACTTGAATGCGTCTCAACAACAAAGGGTTCCAACAAAGGTTCGGGTTTCATACCTATATTAAGACCAAAATAAGGGGTCACATAGGATAAATTTGAACTCGGATCAATCAATGAGTATGCATCATGAAAACAAATGTTAAGGATACCTGTAACCACAGCGTCAGAAGCCTCAGCTGTCTCCCTGCGAGTCAGCCCATAAATTCGAGCTTTCCCTCCGCTAAAAGTATTAGCAACTTTCTTTCCTTTACTATTATTACGAGCATTCTGATTATTATTGATAGCATTATCAGCAGGCGGATTTTTAGTAGATGCAGTAACAGGCGAATCATTCCTTTGATTAGACATAGCAGCCATCTTGCATAGCCACTTTCTGCATTCCTTCTTAAGATGCCGTCTAATACCAGAGTGATGACAGATACGATCTTCCCACACTGGCAGACGACTACTTCCCTGCGAAAACTTACTATTATTATGATTTTTCTAGCCTTGCCTACCAAAAGGCACACTAGCATGGGAATGAGAACCAGACTGAACAGGTGCAGAATATCCTCTAATATGTCCTCCCTTATAGTTATTACCACTGCAACCACCCGCCTAACGGGCCTTCTTTTTCTGATCTTGATCCACCCTCTCTTCATTTTTTCAACTCTCTTGTTGTTCAGCAAATCCAACCAGAGATGAGAAAGTACAAATGGGAGACATAGCAATAGCAGCGTATGCAGACTTGATACGTGGTACCAAGCGTTTCAAAAAATGAGTCAACTTATGCTTTTCAGTCAGAATCATGTATAAAGCATACTTTGACAGATGGGCGAACTCCAAACTATACTCATGAACTGACTTTTTACCCTGCTCTAGCTTTTTCAAACTTCGTAGCAATAGCAAATATTTTCTCATCAGATAAGAACTTTTCCAGGAATGCCTCTTAAAATTTAGCCCAACTCAGAGCTAAAGAAGCGTCACCCCTCTCAGATTCCCACATCTCAACCCATGCGTGAGCAACATCCTTCAACTAATACGAAGCGTGCCTCAAAGCTTCGGAATCCTGGGCATCTATTGCCCTCAATGCCTAGAAGGTCTCATCTAAAAAGTGTTGAGGGTCATCCACCTCTCGTGATCCAAAGAACTCTGGTGACTTTAAGTCTAGGAATTTCTTAAGTATGCCTCCACCATGAGGTCCCACACCTCCACTCTGCTGCTCAGCCGAAACCAAAGCAATCAACATTTTAATAGTCGTTTGCATAGTACCAACCTCAGGTACACCCGCAACAGGAACAACAGGAGTAGGCGGTGCTGGGGGTGGTGCTTGATTTCCAGTATTATTTCTATTAACAATATTCGTGCCCCCAAGATTTTGGATAGCTCTCGCGGGTTGTGCTCGGTTACTGTTTTTAGATCGCGTCAGAGCCATTTCTGCAAGGCATGAATTAACGACCGAATTAGAACGATCCTAAAAGGACTTGAAGCTCTACAACACAATCTAGAATCAAGAAGAATAGAAATTACCTATAAACATCCTGGGAGTTTCTCGGTCATACAGGTGATCAGGCTTCACAAGGAAAACCCCACTAGACACAGCTCCATAGACACCGACAATAATCCTAGGACGTAGTTAAACCTAGGCTCTGATACTAAGCTTGTCACATCCCAAAACCCACCCTAGACGTGACCGGCATCCGACGTCATGAACAATATCGGAAGAACCTAAACGACACAATAATAATACCAAAACCCGCCAGGTTTAATATTCGCCTCCAACAGTTTATAATAAATGTAACAAATCATGAATATATGAATTAAATCAGAGGAAGTCTTTATAATATAAATAATTCAACCAAAAGAGTTAAACAACAACTCTTCTTCTACCCACATTCGAATGTATACTAATGAGCTTCTAAGAATAAGGAATAAATATCTAACTCATCAGGATGCAGCCCGGAAACTAATATAAATAAATGATATTAAGTAAATAGGGTGTCCCACGAATGAATGTGTGGGCTCACCAAATCAGCACCAACCGCAAGTCCTTCCTAAACGCCCGGGGTATCAAGAACCTGCTCTTCACCGTTACCTAACATACCATAAAAAACAACAATGGCATGCCTGAGTACTTCGTACGGGCTGTATTTCTTGGTTGTATTTTACATTTAACCCAAAACAGTGAAGTCTAATTATCCCAGACATTTTCACACTTAAATTAGATTTACGGAGTGTTACAAGAATTGGCCCTAATGCCTGCCAAAGTCCATCACACTGGCATAAAGCTATCCTTAAGAACCTGAATAGTCCGTTTAGACTTCCCGTCAGTCAGAGGGTGAAAGGCTGTACTAAGATCCAACTTCGTACCCAACTCTTCGTGCAAACACTCCCAAAACTTGGATGTGAATATGGTGCCCATGTTGGACATGATGGAGAGTGGAACCCCGTGAAGCCTAAGCACCTCACGAATGTAGACTTTAGCCAATTTCTCCGCATCATAAATTATCTTCACCGGAATAAAGTGGGAAAACTTAGTCAACCTATTAACAATAACCCAGATAGACTCAAACTTACCTAGCGTCTTTGGAAGACCAATCACAAAATCCATCGCTATTCTTTCCCACTTCCACTCAGGAATAGGCATCCTCTGCAGTGTACCCCAGGATTCTGATGTTCATACTTTACCAGTTGGCAATTCAGACACTGAGCAACAAACTTTACTATATCACGCTTCACCCTAGTCCACCAGTAATGTTTCCTCAAACTGTGATGCATCTTAGTAGCGCCAAGATGAATAGAATACCTCGAACTATGAGCCTCTTTCAGAATGGTCTTGATCAAATTGCCCACACATGGCACACACACTCGCCCTTTGATTCGCAGCATGCCCTCCTCATAAATCATGACCTCTTTGGCCTCACTACGCAACACCTTATCACGTATTTTACACAATTTAGTATCCTCAAACTGCTTAGCCATAATATGTTCTAAAAATGATGATTGAGCCTCAACACAAGCCAACACCCTGCCTGTGTTAGAAATATTCCGCCTCATAAAACTGTTAGCCAGAATCTGAACCTCTCTAGCCAACGGATGCTCCGAAAAAATCAAACGAGCCAGACTCCCTATACTAGCTGACTTTCTGCTCAATGCGTCAGCCACTACGTTTGCCTCACCAAGATAATACAAAATGGTGATGTCATAGTCCTTCAGTTGTTCCATCTATCTTCACTGCCTAAAGTTAAGATCCCTCTTAGTGAACACATGCTGCAAACTGCGTTGGTCTATGTACACCTCACAATGGACACCATACAAGTAGTGCCTCTAGAGTTTCAATGCAAACACCACTGCCGCCAACTTTAGATCATGAGTAGAATAGTTCTTCTCATGCACTTTCAACTGCCGAGAAGCATAAGCAATCATCGTCTTTTCCTGCATCAAAACAGCACCCAAACCAGAATATAAGGCATCACAATGAACAACAAAATCCTTGCCCTCCACGAGCAATGCTAGAATCGGTGCTGTAGTCAACAATGTCTTGAGCTTTTAAAAGAAAGGACGTCAGTACGAACAATGTACTGAGTATGTAAAGCAAGAATAATAACATAATCAAGAACAAGAAAACATGAGATAAAGAGATAACCTGTATATCAAACTGTCTCTTAAGGCGAGAACCATGCATGCTAGCATTTAATTATAAAACATCATAAACATATATACATAATCATCATTAGCCTGCGTCCGGGGTAACCATCACACGTCACCCACTAGTGGTGACTGCCCGACCAAATAGGTATGGTGTTATCATTATCTATAAGTTGCCCACCGAAGTGGTGTCATGCCCGGCCAACTAGGCGCAGTGTAATCTTACATATTGCATGAGAGCCCAATCAAAGCTACAACACTATCAGAGTAACATAAGGTCGGTAACCTCCGATTACATTATGGAGCAATCATCATCACTATGTCTCACCTTGAAGGAACAAGTATCATAGGGTGAGATAAACAGCAAGAATACAGTCAATAATCATGACAATCCAATAACATCACGGAAACATTCAAAACCTCAAGCTTTGGCATTTCTAGAAGCAAAATTATCATCATCATTATCTTGTTTCCTTTCGAATTAACAATTACATAAATGAGAAATTACAACGGATGAAATCCTAGTCAATAGAGTAAGCCTCAACCATAATGTTACACCCCGGAAATTTTCCCGTTAAGCGTACAGTGAATAGGCTAACAAGGATATAGTGTATACGATGTTGTGGAGACGAGTGGTAACGTTCATTTGATTGGTATTGAGGTGTTGAACAACTGTTAAGAAGGTCCGTAAGGATCGGAGATTAAACGAAGAGACAAAATAAGACTCAGTGAACTGGCAAATTATACGGTAGGTTATACGGACCGTATAATGATTTTACGGCCGCATAATGAACCCTTAAAGTGTCACAGAAAGAAGTTGAGGAAAAGTGGGTTTTACGGTAGATTATACGGATCGTATAAAATTATATGGCCCGTCAAATGAACCGTCAAGTTGACACAGAAAGGGGTGATCACTGAGTCAGTTTTACGGTCCATTATACGGACCGTATAACGGCATCAGGACTGGTTTTGTATTTATAAAAAAATATGATCCAAGTTCATTTTTATTATTTCCCCTTCTCACTACACGACCCAATCTCTCTCTAGAAACTTCCAAACACTTCCAAACAAAGAATTCAAGTGAAAATCTAGATCAATAACACCCAAATTCATGAAATCAAGAGTGTGAAATTCCTCATAGTTCATCTAAGTCAAGGAATTCCAAAGAAGGTGGAACAAGGGTTTTGTCTAAGCGAAGTATTTCAACTCAAGACTTGTTCGACCATAATCCAAGGTAATTTTCATGATCATTTCATGTTGTTTAAGGTATTGGAAGGCTTAGATACTTGAAACGTAGAAGAACATAGAAAGTGGGTCATTACTGAGTGAATAGTGACATAATTAAATGATAGTGGAATTGAATCATGAAAGTGGAAGAGTTGTGATTATGAATACGTTATAATGATGTTTATATCATGACACAAGTATTAAATGCGTGAAAACACAAAGATGAGTTATAAGGAGAAATATGGGAAAATTGGAGGACAATGGTGGATTTTGCTAAATATACATAAATGATGATTGTTGATTGTGATATTGTGAGTAGTATTGTGAATGTTGGGAGTTGATATAGAACATGGGAAAAGTAGTATAAACAAAGGAAGTGCTGCCCAATTTTTCCTAGAATTAACGATGCGCTCTTGTAGTCAATCAACTAATGTTAATTCGAATTCTCTCATGAAGGTAACGACGTGATATCGAAGGAGAACAAGTGAGCGATAGATTAGTTAAACAACCAAGGTATGTGAGGCTAGTACTTTCCTTCTAATGGCATGAATCCTATAGTGTAAACTCTTTATCCTCTCCATGAGTTCCCATTTTCCGAAAAGTTAAAAGCCTATATTCATAAATGTCTATATAAGATAAGAGATACGGTATGATGATGCTATAAAGATAATGATTTTATTTATTGCCTACACTCACCTTATGTGCTAGTTCCTTCAAGGTGAGGCAGAATGTCAGTAATTGTTCCATAATGGGATCGGGGGATCACGACCTTACGTCACCCCGATAGAGTAAAGCTGATCTTGAGCCTTATGCACGTACTATGATAAGATAAACATATGATGATAAGAATATTACTATAAGTATTTTATGATAAGCATGACATGAGCATTTCACACCGTGCCTAGTTGGCCGGGCAGTCACCGCCAAGGCGGGCAGCTATACGGATACACCATGACCTTTTGGCATGGGCAGACACCACTAGTGGGCGGCATGAGATGGTACCCCGAACGCGGGAGGCCTGGACGTGGGCTAATGTTATTGATTATCATACCGTTCTGACATGGACGGGCAGCTTGCATATTGTGCATATATGACATGATGATGAGTATGAGTAAGACAGCATGCATTACTTCCCTTATGATTGTCATTCAGATCCAGATGTTTCATATATTGATGTTTTTCTTCATTGTTTATGCCTCTCATACTCAGTACAATATTCGTACTGACGTCCGTTTTCTTTGGACGCTGTGTTCATGCCCACAGGTAGACAGGGAGGTGAGCTTGGCCCAGATCCTCAGTAGCTGTCAGCTGATAGAGAGCACTCCATTGTTCGGAGGAGCTTATGGTTATTCTTTTGGTACATATGCATATTTTGGGCACGACGGAGTCTTGTTCCGTCTATATATATACAGTATATCAGTAGAGGCTCGTAGATATGCAGTGTGGGTTAGATGGTCTCACAAGATGTTATCACATGTATATATATTATTTTGATGGCCGAGAGGCAAATGAATATAAAGCATTTACATTTCTATACCAAATATGTTTTCTTATACTTTCATGTATAAAATTTGCAAAAAGAGCATTAAATGAGTAAGATGAGTAGTAGAGCGAGCGGTGCTCGGTAGCTAGCTCTGGGTACCCGTCGCGGCCCCTAGTTGGTTCGTGACACATAACATGAGAAACATGGAGTGTTCATAAAAATCTCCAGAACAATTGATTTCTAGCCATTTTTAGGAATAAAGGTATTATGGATAGCATAAGTGGAATCATAACATAAGAATCATGCCTTTGAAAGAAAGGGGTAGCCTTACATACCTTTATGTCTCCTTAACGACAAAATATTTTCCTCCAAGATCGCAAATTCTACATTCTAGAGAATTCTTACTAAAGTTAGTTTATGAAAAATACGCTTAAGTTCAATTTAGAACAACTAAAGTGCTAACGGAATTTGGGCAGTATTTCCCCTATTTCACTAACTTTCACCATATCATAAAACAAATCCCAAATCGCACTATCAACATCCATGATATCATATTCAAGTAATTATATTCAATTTAACATCAATTCCAACCAAAATCCCCTTTTCAAGTTTGCACCCTAGTCATCTTCCTCACTACAACATCCATGGCTTATCCACTTTAATTCTTTTCCTTTCTAAGGGTTCACTAAACCTTTACATCCATCCAACCATATAAATAAGATGAAAACATACCTTATAACCAAGAACTCCACTTTACTCGACTTCCTCCAAGATCAAGTTCACTCCAAATTTGAAAGAAATCAAGAACAATCGCTTTCCTTAGATTACCTTGGGGTCTAAATGATGATTCTCTATTTAGATGGTTATGGAATGGTGTGGAGTGGTGTAGAATCTTCAATAACTCCTTATAAGTGTCTAGATAGGTGGAGAAACAAGTGGGTGGAGTTAAAAATGAACATAGGGTCGTTTGGGATTTAAAAAGGTAGCATTTTTCCCCCCCGACCAAGTTGGCGGAGAGTATGCGACCTTGCACACTGAGTGTGCGGTTGCACACTCCCCCCACCACTTAGGGGAGGTGTTGGGCAGTGAGCTGTCCCAATTTGGGGAGTTGTCACATAGTGTGCGGCTCAGCACACTCGGAGTATGAGCGCACATTGCCCAAATTTTCTCGATTTCGCGTAATTGTGCTCTCTTTGATTAGTTTGACCTCCATTCCTTATGAAACCTTCTTGGAACTAATATAACACTTCATTAACCATCCAATGGGATATATATCTCTTCCTCAATGTGATGCTAAGCAAGGCTTAATTCAAATGATGTGAAATTCTCCGAAACAAGACTTTACCTTAACTTTCTTCGGCGAGCTTTCTCTGTTGTCTCAAATGTCTTTGGAATCTTAATTAGAATTACTAAGTATCCTTTCTTACTTGTAGGTAATTCATGTACACTCTAGGCTCATATTAGTCTACTCGTCATGCTAATAACATGAATCTCCCCCTAGGTGTGACATTCCTCTTCCCCTTTAAGGACATTCGTCCCCGAATGTTAAATTCTTAAGGGTTCTGCAGAAATTTTGCTAGAGTTTTCCCTGTAACTGTACCACTACCATCTTGTCACAACAACCCAAAATATACAATGTGTCACAGGGCTTCAACACAATAACAATATTGGCCAAACACGACCAAGAAATCATCAAAGAAGCATTACATACGTGGGGACAATGATGCTTCTATTTGAGCCTTTCGTGGGGGTGGAAATAAATGCGGATACCTGAACTTCATTTCTTCTTCTTCTTCCCAAGTCATTTCCTCTCTGTTATTATTCCTCCACAAAACATTTACTGACGCTACATCATTGGTTCTGAGTCTCCGAACTTGCCAATCTAGAATGGCAATGGGTACTTCTTTATAAGACAATTTCTCGGTAACTTGGATATCATCTATAGGCACAATTATAGAAGGGTCTCCGACGCACTTACGAAGCATTGTGTTATAACTCGTATTTTTGAAAGCCAGATTATTTGCTGAGGTGGGACCCACACATCGAGATTTTTTTTGGGACATCTGAAAATTCATATGAATCACATATGAGAAATTAAACACAACTCAAGAAGGACCCTTGGGCCAAATCAAATTGGAAGTCCTCCAAACGAATATTTTTAAGAAAACGTTTTCGGGTGATCTGACGTCAAGGGGAAAACACGGTATTATAAGTTTGGAATTTGGAAAAATACCAAGAACTAGAAGTTGTGGATAATTGAATTAGCTTTCCAACCATAGGTCGTGGGTCCCTAGGTGACATCGGTACAAGGAGATATGAACGTTCTAAGGTCGAAAGGTCAGTGGGCTAGGCCCAACTCGGGACCAAACCGACTTGGCCCAAAAATATCAAAAAACATAATAAGGCCCAAATTTGTGAGGCCCAACCGGCCATGGTTATGGCCCAAGCTAATATTAAATAAAATTTGGTCAATAAAAGGATGACTAAGTCATCCTTATCACAATAAGTTCTAGAGGTTTCAAGAAAAGAAGAACAAGAGAAAGAAGAGAGAAAAGCTTAAGGCCATTTCGGCCATAGAGAAAGTCCATGAGAAAAATTGATAAAAATTCTTCAAAAATCAATCCCTACTAAGTAAAGGGTGCTTAACAAGGTGGAGTTGTTGTTGGAGCAAGAAAGATTCAAAATCATACAAGTTGCCAAGTTGTAGTCTAGTGAGAAATTGAAGAAGAAAGGTGAGTTTTGATCTTTCTTTATGTGTTATGAATGGTTTATATGTGTTGTAGTATGTTAAAATGGATGAAATTCATGAAAGAGATAAAAATAGGGGTGTGGCCGTGAGGTATGGAACATGTATATGTGTGTAGAAATTGTGTTTTAATTAATTAATCTAGTGTTTGGTTGTTATTGTTGTGAATGATATGTGGAAAATGGAAGTTGAATAAATTTGGAGAGGTTGTAGTGTGTATGCTTGATGTTGGCCGTGTAGTTGTAGAGTAATATGGAAGAAAAGGAGTCAATTCTATTTAATGTTTTGGTTGTAGTTGAATTGTGGATGCTAGATTGCTAATGAATGCATAATAATCTTGTGAAGTTGAAGTAGGTGGAGGTTTGTTTTAGAAGTTATGTGAATTGAATGTAATGTTCTTGCATGCATGGAAGGTAATGTGGTTAGTATGATGTTGTTGGAATATAGATCATGAGGTTGTGATTGTTTTCATTAAAGTTAGAAAGTTTTTGGAAGAAGTAGTAAGTTGATTGAATATAGAAGTTGTTAGTATTGTTGTTGTTGGAATTGTGGTTGATATTTTGGCCGGGTTTGAATTCCCGGGATTGTTGTTGATTGAAATTAGCCAAGTTGAACTTGGTGGGATGGAGTATTTATTGGGGAAGTGCTGCCGAAATTTCAGTAGCCAAATGTTTCCTTAAGAATTCAACTCTAAGTATCCTAATAAGAGTTTTGGTAAACATGACCAATTTGCAGATTTTGACGAGATTGCAACGTGAATTCGGATTAGCAAAAGAAGCGGAAAGAGGTATGTAAGGTTTCACCCTTCTTTCTATGGCATGTCTTAGACGTAATAAGTTGGGTACGCGCCTCGGGGACAACTCTCTTCCCCGGAATCCGCATCCAAAGTTTTCCACTTTTTGTTCAATAGAATTGAACTAGAAAGTGTGCAAATGATGGAAAGACCTCTTAAACCGCTAGAACTTGCATAAGTGGGACCCGATTACCCTAGGACCCTCACAAATAATGACATGACACGTAATATATGTAAATCATATACGTCACCCCATCCGGCCCGAGGTGGGCCCGCTACTCTCAGATTTTTCCTTACAGTCTTGCTTGACTTACTTGAAGTGAATCCAAAGGGAACCTTTGATCCCGATTTCATTACCAAATAATAAATACTATGACTCCTCTAACTAGGGCACTTCCATGACGATAATGATAACAATGATGTTAGATAAGAGAATATGCCTATGATACGTACTACCGGAACGACTCTATGACTAAGATGACTAAGCTAAGTATCTTATGTAAACATGAAAATGATAAACTAATTTTTGAATATTATTTATATTTCCTAGCTATGACTTTATTTTCTAAAAGATTTCAAAGTCTATGAACTGTCATCTATGATGCCCCGATTTCATTCTACGTTTACTTTAATATTATTCCCCGTTGATAGTCTCACCTTAAAATACTCGTTCCTTCAAGGTGAGACAAAGAGATCGCGAGTATTCTATAATATAATCGGAGGTCACCGACCATTACGTCACTCCGATGACTACATGATTCTTCTTTGGGCTTTCCTGCGTGCCTATGAGACATATGTATATAGGATACGTAAATGCATATAAGACATGTAAATGTATGTAAGATATGTGTATATATTTTTAAAACATGCACATGACGAAAGAGCTAGAGCGCTATAGACGCTGATACATGCACATGATACACGTATATGTATATGATAAAAGCACCAGAGCGCTATAGACGCTGATGTACCTGCACGACACACGTATATGTATATGATAAAAGAGCTAGAGCGCTATAGACGCTGATATATGTACATGATATATGCATGTGTATATGGGGAAAATGGAGGTAAGGGCAGAGCGTTATGAACGCATATCCACCTGATCAGTTGGCATTACATGATATGATATCGTCCCGGAGGCGGGATGCCCGGACGCGGGATGTGTATATTTATGGTTAAATGGATCGGCTGCCGACGCCTCGGCAATATGAGATGTCCTATTTTATATGTATATGCATATGAACAAGGAAAGATTCTTAAAGGAAAGCTAAGTACGCATAGAACCTGCCAAGGGTGTATATATATACAGGTTATGTTTCTACCTCAGGACATGTGCTATTATCCTCTTATGTCGTTATTTCCGTTTTATACTTTCCGTATGCTACTATTCATGCCTTACATACTCGGTACACTATTCGTACTGACGTCCCTTCTTGTGGACGCTGCGTTTCATGCCGCGCAGGTCAGCAGACAGGCGGATTTGATCCTTAGAAGCCTTACCAGCAGTGTTGACAGCGCTCCAGTTGTTCCGGAGCCCCACTTTCGTGGTACTATTTTGTGTATGTATTTTCTGGCACGACAGTACTCGACCCTTTCTATGTATAAGTGTACTATGTCTAGAGGCTCGTAGACAGATGTGTACAGTTAGTTAAGTACAGTTAGGTATATGGTGTTTTGGCATGCTAATGTTGATGTATAAGTGATAACGAAGTTTATTAGTCTATGTTCAGAATGACGCCGCTAATGTTTATGTTCAAAACAAAAAATGGCTCTGTTTACATGGCTTGCTAAAAGGTAAAGGTAAAACGATAGACAAGGGGTGCTCGGTACAAGTATCGGGTACTCGTCATGGCCCCTAGACGGGTCATGACAAAAGTGGTATCGGAGCAGTTCGGTCCTAGGAGTTTGTCTACGAGCCGTGTCCAGTAGAGTCTTGTTTATGGGTGTGTAGCGCGCCACCCTTATAAACAGGAGGCTACAGGGCATTTAGGAAATATGACCTTCTTTGTACTCAAGATCGTGCGATAGAGCTATGCTACCAGGTTTCCACATTCCTTTCCTAATCCTGTGTTATGGTTTCAGTAATGCCGCCGAAAAGGAAGGCTACGACGGCCCAGAAGGGCAAGAGGGTGGCTGGCAGCAGAGTTGAACGGGAGCTAGAAGAAGGAGAATCTCATAATGAAGCTCCCCCTCAGACCTTTCCTGCTCCCCCTGCACCAGCAGAGCAGGAAAGAGTTTCAGCTCCAGCCCCCGCACCTCCAGTTCCACCGCCAGCAGCCCCGGGCCAGCAGATGGCCGAGGCCATTCAGTTATTGACCCAGTTAATTTCCGCACAGGCTCAGCGGCAAGATGTAGACCTAGGAGACAGGGCAGTAAGTGCAAGGGCCCGCGACTTTATCACCCTGAAGCCTCCAGAGTTTTATGGATCCAGACCAGAGGAGGACCCGCAGAGTTTTATAGATGAGATGCTGAGGACTCTAAGGATCATACATGCTTCGGATACGGAGTCCGTAGAGTTGGCTTCATACAGGCTGCGGGATGTGGCAGTTTTGTGGTATAGTAGTTGGATATCCTCGAGGGGAGCGAATGCACCTCCCCCGGTTTGGCAGGAGTTTACCGAGGCATTTCTGCGACATTTCTTACCGCCAGAGGTTCGACGAGCACGAGCCGAGATGTTCTTGAACCTTAAACAAGGAAATATGAGTGTTCGGGAGTACGGCCTTCGTTTCAACTCACTAGCCAGGTATGCCCCAGCCTTGATAGCAGATAGGGGAGATCATGTGCACCGATTCGTGAGTGGGCTAGGGCCACATTTAGTTAAAGAGTGCTTGACGGCTTCACTCCAGGATGGGATGACTATTACCCGCATCCAGGCCCACGCCCAAAATTTGGAAGAGCAGTACCAGTCACAGAGAGGGGAGCGGTATCCAGAAAAAGGGGCAGATTTTCCAGGGCTAGAAGCGAGTATAGAGGGGGACAGGTACCAGAGCAATTTAGGTATTCAGACCAATCGACGGCCAGTGCACCTCCTCGATTTGCGGATAGGGGGCTTGACCGTTCTACTCACTCGAGAACAGATCAGGGTACTAAGGAGTCAGGATCCCAGTATAGAGCTGATTCTAGCAGGATGATGCCACCCCCGCCACGGTGTGCGCGATGTGGTAGACCACACTCTGGAGAGTGTCGCGCAGGTACAGGTGCATGTTATACTTGTGGGCGGGTTGGCCATTTGATGCGTGACTGCCCACTGAGGTATGAGGGAGACCAAGCCCAGCCCGCCGGGTCCGCGGTTGGTTCATCGTCGACCGTACGCTCTCTTGGACAGACTTTCCAAGCTCCAGCGGGCCGCGGCCGAGGTAGAGGAAGGACACCTAGTTCAGCTGGTCCTCCGCACCGCCTATATGCATTAACAGGACGACAGGACCCTGAGCCTTCCGCAGACGCGGCCACAGGTACTTTTTCGGCACCTTTTATGATATGTATGTTAATTGATTCGGATTATATCCTATCCTACGTTGCCTTTATATTGCTGATCATATTAAGAATTCAGAAATTAGGACGAAAGGTAGCCATACGCACAGGTAAAAAGACGAATACTAGAGATTGCAGAGGTTAGAACTGTAAATAAAAGAAGAGATGTGTTACGCGGCGTTTTGAAAACTGCTAAGACCCCAACTCGTTCCATAATATGTGATATAAGTAGTGCGAGGGAGTGGGGGCGAAAATACTAACGCTAAGACGCTGAAATGCACTAAAGTTTCAAGGTTAAGCGTGCTCAGGTGGGAGCAATTTCATGATGGGTGACCCCCTGGGAAATATGCTGAAATTTTCACAAATGTGGGAACAAGAGACGAATGTGAAGCTAGGTAGTCCAATGTAAATTAGAGTGTGTGGAGTGGTTACAAACCCTATAAAAGTCATGTAGGCTGAGACGGACAAGACTAACGGAAGAGGAGAAAGCGTGACAGAAAGGGGACTTATTAACATAGGGCCAACGTTCGGAGCTTACTCAATGGACTTACGACATAAAACCGACCTAAGCGACATGTGAGATGTCTACGAAGGAGACCTCCCCGAAGTATTATGATACACTATGAGGCCATTTTAACATTCGAGGACGAATGTTCTAAAGGGGGGGAGAATGTTATATCCCGTATTTTTGAAAGTCAGATTATTTGCTGAGGTGGGACCGACACATCGAGATTTTTTTGGGACATCTGAAAATTCATATGAATCACATATGAGAAGTTAAACACAACTCAAGAAGGACCCTTGGGCCAAATCAAAGTGGAAGTCCTCCAAACGAATATTTTTAAGAAAACGTTTTCGGGTGATCTGACTTCAAGGGGAAACAACGGTATTATAAGTTCGGAGTTTGGAAAAATACCAAGAACTAGAAGTTGTGGATAATTGAATTAGCTTTCCAACCATAGGTCGTGGGTCCCTAGGTGACATCGGTACAAGGAGATATGAACGTTTTAAGGTCGAAAGGTCAGTGGGCTAGGCCCAACTCGGGACCAAACCGAGTTGGCCCAAAAATATCAAAAACAATAATAAGGCCCAAATTTGTGAGGCCCAACCGGCCATGGTTATGGCCCAAGCTAATATTAAATAAAATTTGGTCAATAAAAGGATGACTAAGTCATCCTTATCACAATAAGTTCTAGAGGTTTCAAGAAAAGAAGAACAAGAGAAAGAAGAGAGAAAAGCTTAAGGCCATTTCGGCCATAGAGAAAGTCCATGAGAAAAACTGATAAAAAGTCTTCAAAAATCAATCCCTACCAAGTAAAGGGTGCTTAACAAGGTGGAGTTGTTGTTGGAGCAAGAAAGATTCAAAATCATACAAGTTGCCAAGTTGTAGTCAAGTGAGAAGTTGAAGAAGAAAGGTGAGTTTTGATCTTTCTTTATGTGTTATGAATGGTTTATATGTGTTGTAGTATGTTAAAATGGATGAAATTCATGAAAGAGATAAAAATAGGGGTGTGGCCGTGAGGTATGGAACATGTATATGTGTGTAGAAATTGTATTTTAATTAATTTATCTAGTGTTTGGTTGTTATTGTTGTGAATGATATGTGGAAAATGGAAGTTGAATAAATTTGGAGAGGTTGTAGTGTGTATGCTTGATGTTGGCCGTGTAGTTGTAGAGTAATATGGAAGAAAAGGAGTCAATTCTATTTAATGTTTTGGTTGTAGTTGAATTGTGGATGCTAGATTGCTAATGAATGCATAATAATCTTGTGAAGTTGAAGTAGGTGGAGGTTTGTTTTAGAAGTTATGTGAATTGAATGTAATGTTCTTGCATGCATGGAAGGTAATGTGGTTAGTATTATGTTGTTGGAATATAGATCATGAGGTTGTGATTGTTTTCATTAAAGTTAGAAAGTTTTTGGAAGAAGTAGTAAGTTGATTGAATATGGAAGTTGTTAGTATTGTTGTTGTTGGAATTGTGGTTGATATTTTGGCCGGGTTTGAATTCCCGGGATTGTTGTTGATTGAAATTAGCCAAGTTGAACTTGGTGGGATGGAGTATTTATAGGGGAAGTGCTGCCGAAATTTCGGTAGCCAAATGTTTCCTTAAGAATTCAACTCTAAGTATCCTAATAAGAGTTTTGGTAAACATGACCAATTTGCAGATTTTGACGAGATTGCAACGTGAATTCGGAATAGCAAAAGAAGCGGAAAGAGGTATGTAAGTTTTCACCCTTCTTTCTATGGCATGTCTTAGACGTAATAAGTTAGGTACGCGCCTCGGGGACAACTCTCTTCCCCAGAATCCGCATCCAAAGTTTTCCACTTTTTGTTCAATAGAATTGAACTAGAAAGTGTGCAAATGATGGAAAGACCTCTTAAACCCCTAGAACTTGCATAAGTGGGACCCCATTACCCTAGGACCCTCACAAGTAATGACATGACACGTAATATATGTAAATCATATACGTCACCCCATCCGGCCCGAGGTGGGCCCGCTACTCTCGGAATTGTCCTTACAGTCTTGCTTGACTTACTTGAAGTGAATCCAAAGGGAACCTTTGATCCCGATTTCGTTACCAAATGATAAATACTATGACTCCTCTAACGAGGGCACTTCCATGACGATAATGATAACAATGATGTTAGATAAGAGAATATGCCTATGATACGTACTACCGGAACGACTCTATGACTAAGATGACTAAGCTAAGTATCTTATGTAAACATGAAAATGATAAACTAATTTTTGAATATTATTTATATTTCCTAGCTATGACTTTATTTTCTAAAAGATTTCAAAGTCTATGAACTGTCATCTATGATGCCCCGATTTCATTCTACGTTTACTTTAATATTATTCCCCGTTGATAGTCTCACCTTAAAATACTCGTTCCTTCAAGGTGAGACAAAGAGATCGCGAGTATTCTATAATATAATCGGAGGTCACCGACCATTACGTCACTCCGATGACTACATGATTCTTCTTTGGGCTTTCCTGCGTGCCTATGAGACATATGTATATAGGATACGTAAATGCATATAAGACATGTAAATGTATGTAAGATATGTGTATATATTTTTAAAACATGCACATGACGAAAGAGCTAGAGCGCTATAGACGCTGATACATGCACATGATACACGTATATGTATATGATAAAAGCACCAGAGCGCTATAGACGCTGATGTACCTGCACGACACACGTATATGTATATGATAAAAGAGCTAGAGCGCTATAGACGCTGATATATGTACATGATATATGCATGTGTATACGGGGAAAATGGAGGTAAGGGCAGAGCGTTATGAACACATATCCACCTGATCAGTTGGCATTACATGATATGATATCGTCCCGGACGCGGGATGCCCGGACGCGGGATGTGTATATTTATGGTTAAATGGATCGGCTGCCGACGCCTCGGCAATATGAGATGTCCTATTTTATATGTATATGCATATGAACAAGGAAAGATTCTTAAAGGAAAGCTAAGTACGCATAGAACCTGCCAAGGGTGTATATATATACAGGTTATGTTTCTACCTCAGGACATGTGCTATTATCCTCTTATGTCGTTATTTCCGTTTTATACTTTCCGTATGCTACTATTCATGCCTTACATACTCGGTACACTATTCGTACTGACGTCCCTTCTTGTGGACGCTGCGTTTCATGCCGCGCAGGTCAGCAGACAGGCGGATTTGATCCTTAGAAGCCTTACCAGCAGTGTTGACAGCGCTCCAGTTATTCCGGAGCCCCACTTTCGTGGTACTATTTTGTGTATGTATTTTCGGGCACGACAGTACTCGACCCTTTGTATGAATAAGTGTACTATGTCTAGAGGCTCGTAGACAGATATTTACAGTCAGTTAAGTACAGTTAGGTATATGGTGTTTTGGCATGCTAATGTTGATGTATAAGTGATAACGATGTTTATTAGTCTGTGTTCAGAATGACGCCGCTAATGTTAATGTTCAAAAAACAAATGGCTCTGTTTACATGGCTTGCTAAGAGGTAAAGGTAAAACGATAGACAAGGGGTGCTCGGTACAAGTATCGGGTACTCGTCACGGCCCCTAGACGGGTCGTGACACATTGACACATGAAAAACTGGGTGAACTGCCTCTACGCCCGAAGGCAACTCTAGTTCATAAGCTACTTGGCCCACCTTGTGTACAATCTTGTAAGGCCCAATATACCGGGGACTAAGCTTTCCCTTCTTGCTGAATCTCATCACACCTTTCCTCAGTGACACTTTCAAGAATACCCAATCATTAACTTGGAATTTCAAGTCTCGTCGATGATTATTGGCATATGATTTCTGAAGACTCTGAACTATCAAAAATCGATCTCGAATAAGTTTGATCTTCTCTACCGCTTGTTGAACTAATTCTGGCCCCACTAACTTCGTCTCCCCTACTTTGAACCACCCAATTGGCGATCTACACTTCCTCCCATACAGAGATTCATATGGAGCCATTCGAATGCTAGAGTGATAACTATTATTATATGCAAATTCAATAAATGGCAAATGATTCTCCCAACTACCTCTGAAGTCCAAAACACATGCCTGCAACATATCTTGGAGGGTTTGGATGGTGCACCCAGCCTGCCATCAGTCTGTGGATGAAAGGTTGTGCTAAGTCTCACCTGCGTTCCTTTCACTTGTTGACAATTAGGACATTGAGCTATAAACCCTGCTATATCTCTCTTCAGTCCGTCCCACCAATACATGGACTTGAGATCATGGTACATCGCTCCCGGATGAACAGAATAACCGGAATAATGGGATTCTTCCAAAATCTGTTGACGTAGCCCTGCAACATCAGGAACACATAGTCTGTCTCGATATCTAAGAACTCCATCTGTAGAAATCCCAAATAGTGATTTTTCTTTCTGAGGAAATGTATCTTTATAATAATTCAACTTGGGGTCTTCACATTGGCACTTCTTCATTTCCAGCACTAAAGATGAAATAGCTACGTTATCGACAACAACTCCTGCACTGCTCGAGTCCATTAAGCGGACTCCTAGGCTAGCTAACTGTTGAAGCTCATGGGCTCACTCACTCTTCTTGGGTTGAACATCTCATAGGTTGCCCATTGATTTGCGAATAAGAGCATCCGCTACCACATTTGCTTTTCCAGGATGATATAGAATGCTACATCACAGTCTTTAACCACTCTAACCATCGCCTCTGCCGTAGATTCAACTCCTTCTGTGTGAAGATATACTGAAAACTCTTGTGATCTGTATATTTATTGACATGAACACCATATAAGTAATATCTCCACATCTTCAACGCATGAATAACTACAGCTAATTCGAGATCGTGGGTCGGGTAATTTTTCTCATGTTTCCGCAACTGCCTTGAAGCATAGGCAATGACCTTACCGTGCTACATTAACACACAGCCAAACTGTACACCAGAGGCATCACAATACACAACATAACATTATGATCCTTCTGGAAGTGTCAGGACCGGAGCCGAAGTTAATCAATCTTTCAGCTCTTGAAAACTTCGCTCACAAGTGTCGGTCTACTGAAACTTCACTGACATCTGAGTTAGCTTCGTCAATGGTGCAGAAACTGAAGAAAATCCCTCTACAAATATTCTATAATATTCTGCCAACCGCAGAAAGCTATGGACTTTCGTAGGTGTTGTAAGCCTTGACCAAGTTTTCACAGCCTCTATCTTCTGAGTATCTACTTGAATGCCATCAGCTGATATCATATGGCCCAGAAAAGTTATAGAATTCAATCAGAACTCACATTTTGAAAATTTAGCATATAGTTCTCGAGTTCGAAGAACTCCAAGGACTGTACAGAAATGATCTGCATGCTCCGCCTCTGATCGAGAATATACCAGAATATCATCAATGAACACAATCACGAATAGATCGAAGAAGGCCTAAACACATTATTCATCAAGTTCATGAATACCGCCGGGGCGTTAGTCAATCCAAATGACATCACCCGAAACTCATAATGACCATATCTAGTTCGGAAAGCTATCTTCGGAATGTCCTCTTCTTTGACTCTCACTTGATGGTATCCCGATCGCAAGTCTATCATTGAAAACCACTTGGCACCCAGCAACTGATCGACCAAATCATCGATCCTGGGAAGCGGATATTTATTCTATATTGTCACCTTGTTCAACTGCCTATAGTCAATGAACATTAGCAAGGAGCCATCTTTCTTTCTTAAGAACAATACAGGTGCTCCCCATAGCAATGAACTGGGTCTAATAAATCCCTTCTCGATCAAATCCTTCAATTGTACTGTCAGGTCTTTCAATTCTGCAGGAGCCATTATGTAAGGAGGAATCGATATAAGCTTTGTATCCAACAACACATCAGTAGTAAAATCAATCACCCATTCTGGTGGAATGTCACGACCCATCCCCGTGGGCGGCGACTGGCGCCCTACTTGGGCACCCCAAACGGACATACGAGCCAAATCGTCAAATCAAAACTTAACTCAGATTTCATAATAGTTATTTTAAACATAATTTAAAACAAAACTTGTCTTAAGCGGTCGCATACCAAAATATCATATCGGAACAAATAGAAGCGGCGGAATGCACGTCGCCGATCATATGTACAAATATAAACATAAGGGCCATTTTGGCCACCATAACAGACGGACCGCATTAAGACACAAATCGTAATCAAACAGACACATATTGGACCCTCGACCCACAAACATGACTACAGGCCTCTACAAATACAAAACGAAAACATATGACGGGACAGGGCCCCGCCGTACCCCAAATAGTCAAATATACCGATACATATACATCACAAAGGATTTATACCGACATATGGGCTCCGGATCAAAGGAGCACTCTGTAATAGCAGAACGTGTGGCCTACACTGGCAGATCACTGATCTCTGTACCTGCGGGCATGAAACGCAGCCCCCGAAGAAAGGGGGTCAGTACGAAAGATGTACTGAGTATGTAAAGCATAGAGTACAGAAATGTAAATCACAACTGAAAAACAAACCGGATACAAAAGGGGAATACTGACCAGTATATCAAAATCTGTACCAAAACATATATATACATAATGCAGATAAAATCATGCAAAGCTCAGGAACGTGGTCACCACTCCGACGCTGGTGCCACACACAGCATAACACCAGAAGGTTCAAATCTCCGTACATCCCCGAACACACATATCATCATAGCATATCGCCAGCCATATCACAGCATAACTCCAAACGGAACCCGGCCCTATGGCGAGGTCTCGGGAACCGTAACACAGCATACGGCCGAATTAATCATAGGGCGCACGAATCATAACCGGCCCGGGAACCGGTGAACGAAGTCATAATAAGGGCACGAGCGGAGTCGTGAGCAGACAATGCAATTTATATATCAAAATACTTTTGCAAACTTGATAAAATCATATGTTGACTCATTAGTCAAAATAGTTCGAACAATTAATCAAAGCGGGGTTCATTTCACAAAAATATTTCCAAAATGGTAATTATGGTTCAAAATATAGTTTAGGATATCGTGGCGATCCAAACATTATTTTACGATAGCCAAATTCATAAACAAAAGTCCTTTACCGACATTATACAAAAATGAGACTAATAGAACAAACAGAAGAGTCTCGGGGTTAGCGGGCCCACCTCGGGTCAAGTCGAGGTGGCGGACATGAATCACGGACATTTGGGGTCTATGGAATCATACATGAAGGTTCCGAAGCGATTCGAATACATTTACAAAAATTTCGGGCATTAGATCACTTTGTAACACAAATGAGAGTTTTATGCTTCAATTGAATTGGATGAATAGTACCCAATTTCTAATTCGGATTTCCAAGAACAGAATTGCCCCCAGGGCTCCGATATCGACCTAGTATACCTAGGACATGCCAAAAGAAGGAATGGGGTAGCCTTACATACCTTTCGTGCGTCTTACGCTCGTCAAAACTCAAATCCCGTTTCGCTCAGAATCTGCAAATGGTCAAAGTTACCAATTAAGAATTTCAAGACTCCAAGAATTCATTTAACTATGCATTTGTCTACCGAAATTTCGGCAACACTTCCCCTATACATATAACACCCCCGAGAATTCAACTCGTCCCAAAACATCAACAACGGCAACACAACAATACCAACAACATCAACAATCATCATAAAATACATTATAACATAACTAGTCTTCCTTTCCACATAGTCCAACAACTTCCATTGCAACTTAATAATTTCAAACTAATATCAACATTTCCATATTCATTAACTAACTTAAAACCATTTACATACGATTCGGAACCATTTCACATTATTCCATAAAGTGTATAAAAGTTCCACCAAAACCATAATTCGTTTAAAACTTCTAATCTTTAACATACTTATTCCTAACACGCTTCCATATCCCAAACTCATCAACAATTATCATAATTTGCACCTTAACAACTCCATTTTCATAATGTCATAAAATCATACTAAAACGACATAAACTTCTACATTCCATTTCAATGCAAACTTATATCATTTCATCTTCATTTACATTGCAAGCATCACAATAACACAACTAACATGTTAAACCAAATTAATTCATTCTCATTCCAACTTCAAATACCACACGGCCAACATTCAATTTTTCCATCTTCCATCAAATTCATTCCACTTTCATTCTTAATATGAATTCCATCCTACACACAACTAGAATACAACATAAATTCAATCCACCATAAGCATACAATGTATATATACACACGGCCACATTCTATATTCCACACCCACTTTGCAAACTTCCATTTTTCATGAATTCTACTCATTTCCATATACTATAACACAAACAAACCTTCATAACACAATAACATGGAATAAATTCTTACCTTTTTCTCCAATCATCTTCACCCAAACATGTTGTCATTTTGAAGGAACTAGTGCTCTATTCTCCCAAACAATTGCACCATGTTGTAGAGGACACTCAATTTAGTAGGAAAATCACAAGATACAAATTTTTGGAGAAAGATTTTTTATGGTGATTTCTTGGAGCTATGGCCGAATGGCCCCTTTGCTTAGCTCTTATTGTTCTTGTTTTGCTCCTTGTTAATATCATGAAGCTTCTAAGGGATAAGGACCATATATATATATATATATATATATATATATATATATATATTATACTTATGTGAATTATGGCACATGGAAAATTAATTAAAATGAGGGGTTGGGCCATGGTGCTTGGCCGGCCACCCACCTCATTTTGGGCCTCAATTTTCATCTTTTATTTTGAGCCCAATTAGTGATAATTCTCGTTTTGTAATTCCCGAAACTAATTTCCAAAATTCCAATTTTGCCCTTGGCCTTCCTCCGCACTTCCACATCAATATTTTTCATGAACAGCACACACATATACTAGTTCAAATCACCAAATGACCTTATTCCTTACAAATCAAAATTATTTCAAATTTTCCCGAATACGCAAAAATACGGGATACAACATCCTCCCCCCCTTTAGAACATTCATCCTCGAATGTTAGATTAGTCTTATAGGGTCTGTAAGTACTTCGAGGGAGCTTCTTTTACGGCCCGCACAATTGATACACATTCGTCCCTGAATATAATCAAGTAAGGAATTTAGATTACCTGTGGGCATAAGAAATAGGCGAGGACACCTCTTTTTTTTTTTTCATTCCGTCCTCTCTTTCCAAGGTCATTGCTTTTTACCATAAGACCTTAATAGGGGTATATCTTTAGGGCGTAATCTCTGCGCCTGGCGATTCGGAATAATTACAGATTGTTCTTCATCAGACAATTCTTCCGTCACTTGAATATGTTCACTGGAAATGTTCTGAAGGGATCACCAACACATTTACGGAACATGGATACATGAAATGCCGGATGTACCATTTCCAGATCAAATGGTAGATCTCGCTCGTAAGTGACATTCTCAATCCTTTAAATAATCTGATAATGTCCGATATATTGCGGACTGAGCTTACTCTTTTTGCCGAATCACATTACACCTTTCATAGTTGATACTTCCAAAAACACCCAATCACTAAGCTGAAATTCCAAGGGTCGACGTCGTATATCAGCACACGATTTCTGCCGACTCTAAGTTGCTAATTATCTCCCTCGGATAGGTTTCACTTTATCAACGGCCTGCTGGGTCATATCTAGACCGATTAATTCTGCTCCGCCGGTATCGAACTAGCCGATCAGTGACCTGAATTTTCTGCCATACAAAGCCTCATAGGGGCCATCTGGATGCTAGAATAGTAGCTGTTATTATAAGCAAACTCGATCAATGGTGGACGATCATCCCAGCTACCAACGAAATCAATAATACAGGTCCGCAGCATATCTTCTCGCGTCTATATAGTGTGCTCGGCCTGTCTATCGCTCTGAGGGTGGAATACTGTGCTCAGACTTATCTGAGCCCCTAATCCTTCCTGAAAACAAATCTCCAGAAATTAGTCATAAACTGAGTACCTTTGTCAGAGACGATAGATATAGGAACTCCGTGGAGTCTCACTATCCCTTTAATACATATAGTCCGACATAATTCTCAGCTGAGTAGGTGGTTCCGACGTGAAGAAATTGGACTGATTTTGTCAGCCTGTTAACCATATCCCATCTGGAAATCATACTTCCACAGAGTGTGATACAAATCCGTAATGAGATCCATATTAATTATCTCCCACTTCCAAATCAGAATTTCCATTCCCTGAAACAATCTGCCCGGTTTCTGATGCTCAATTTTGACTTGCTGACAATTCGGGCACTGGGCAAGGAGCCTTGCGACGTCCTGTTTCATGTCATTCCATTAATATAGACGTCCGAGGTCATGGTACCTTCTAGTGGATTCAGGATAAACAGAATACCAAACATATGCGCTCCGCTCAGAATTGGCCGTTGCAGCCTTACGACGTTGGGCATCCCTAATCTACCTCGGTATAACAACACTCATCCGGTAAAACCTCGAACTGGGTCTTTTTCATTGTCAGAGGTCGTATCTCTATACCATACCAGAATAGTCCCCTCAAATTGACGCTGTTTTTACTTCTTCTATAATCGATAATTCTGCAACTTCTCAGATGAAAATTCCAATATCCTCAGAACCGACCAAACGGACTCCCAGGCTAGCCGACTGATGAGTTTTACAAACCAATTCTTTGTTTCCGAATGTAGGCCGGTCAATGACGTCCATAGGTTCACGACTAAGTGCATTTGTCACAACGTCAGCCCGTCTAGGGTGGCACAAAATATTAACATCATAATCTTTCAATAATTCGAACCATCTTTTCTGCCGCGAATTCGGCTCCTTTTGGCTTAGAATATACTGGAGGCTCTTAGGGCCCGTGTAAATATCAACGCGGACCCCATGTGGGTAATACCGCTATACCTTTAAAGCATGAATTACTGTAGCTAATTCTAGATCATGAGCGAATTAACTTTCCCTCGTGCAGTCTGCTGCAGGGGAATATAGGCCATAATCTGACCATTCTCAGAGAACTACATATTTCTGTCGATATCTAAGGCCTAAGCCAGTCCTTTATCGCTTCAGTCTTCTGTATGTCAGTTGTTTGCATGTGCACTTACTTTGCTCACTCTCCTTCGTTACCCCTCTTTGCAGTCATACTTACACCATATTCGTATCTTTTCTTTCTAATCTACAACTTGGTTATCTTCGTACGAAGCCTTAACAGAATCATAATTACATAGTACACCATCTTATCCAATAGCTGACACTCAGATAACGTAATTAATATAGCAATTTACCTTTTAATAATTATATCCTTCCACTCAATCATTCTCTTTTCTTTCCAACCATCGTCGTATTAGAATCTTCCAATCTCAACCGGTAGCAAAATGAATCTTAGTTTATTTCGTAACATCTGTACCATACTTTTCACTTTATCTCATAGATTCTGTTCGGTTAATGTTTTCCATATATTACAATAATGGCTATCAAGATCCGCCAATCAATCAACACAGTCATAAATGGGGCCCTATACATACACATATATATCACTACCATTTCTTTTACAATACATCTTCAATCACTTATTCATACTTACCCTAGTTTTCGAAGCTGCGCTGCTTTTTCTTCCCTTTTTAGCAATCTAATCCATCTCAGCTCGTGTGGCCCCTATAAAGTTTCTTACCGTTCCATATATCCTAATTACCTTCAGGTTACCCCGAATTTTCCATTTGCCTCCCATATCTAGGTTTGCGAAAATTTCTGTACATTTCCCAGGGGGTCACCCGTCCCAGAATTGCTCTGGCCCTGGCACGCTTAACCTTACAACTTTAATGAATTTAGGCACGTTAAGACCGGTATAATTGCACCGATTGCCCCACACAGCCTTTTTCACGTAATTTAAGACAAATCGGGGCCTTAACAACTTTTCAAACGTCCTCGTAGCGGGTCCCACCCCGGCCTAACGAGAATTCTATTACTTTTCTGACTTTATGATTTCCGTGTCGCCCCTTGTAAATCCTCAATATTTACCTTCATGCGTATATATATAATTTCAGACAGCCCACGAGTTTAGATTTTTATTCCATAAATTTCATCTCCACTCAGTCGAGGAGAACTGATAAAATGTTACGGTAGGGTATCTTCCGACCACCAGCAACAGAAAGCTAGAGTCTGACGAACCTCGCGGAATCTTTTAGTACTTAATTCACATAATTACCTCCACGTTTATATATATATATATATATATATATATATATATCCATATATTGTAGTCGAGAGCGAACCGCTCAGTTCCCGACTGCTTGTCATACGCTTTGTATTCTTTCAATTAGAGGAAACTTGGTCGTCGGACATTTTTGCCCTTCACATGGCTGTGCTAAAACAAAATGGGTTGGAACATATTTCTGGTCCCTCCAAATAAATTACGAATTTGCTACTCGTATATGCTTCATCGAGATAGAATTTGTTTTTTCCGATAAGGGTAATACTTCTTACAAGTAACATGGAGGGTACCTCTTAAACTTTTAATCCACCATAATAGATTTATCATATCGGTATCGACCTTCAAGACAGGTTAAGAATTTATATCTCATTTCCCTTTTCGTATTTCTAGAAAAATTTGGGCAGAGGTTCCTCTGTATTTCTTACTATCCCAAAACCTGTACACAGGAAATACCAACCATGCCTCACAGGGCCAACACATATACGTATATACATATCATATAATATCACATCATAGCCACACGGGGCTAACAATTACAGATAAAAGTATACAGATGTCGAGGCTTACCTCACATGCCCAATTCAAACTGCACCTGCTACACCTTCCCGTTTATTTCTCTTTTCAATGTTTGACTTTATGTTTTAATCGCACTTCAGAATACCTTACCAGCATACGTCTTTCATACCATCGCTTACCTGAGTACTGTGTAGCTTCCAACATCAGCAGTTGTTGTCTTACGTCGATACCGCTATCCAGCTGCAATCAAGGGTTAAAAAAAAAGGAATTCATTTCCTACAGCTGGCTCTATCGCACGATCTAAGATCCAAAGAAAGGGAACACCCTAAATGCCCTGTAGCCTCCTGTTTATAGATGTGGTGCACAACACACCGATAAACAAGACTGTACGAGACACGGCCTGTAGACATTCCGAGGACAAACCACTCTGATACCACTTTTGTCACGACCCATCCCCGTGGGCCGCGACTGGCGCCCTACTTGGGCACCCCAAACGGACATACGAGCCAAATCGTCAAATCAAAACTTAACTCAGATTTCATAATAATTATTTTAAACATAATTTAAAACAAAACTTGTCTTAAGCGGTCGCATACCAAAATATCATATCGGAACAAATAGAAGCGGCGGAATGCACGTCGCCGATCATATGTACAAATATAAACATAAGGGCCATTTTGGCCACCATAACAGACGGACCGCATTAAGACACAAATCGTAATCAAACAGACACATATTGGACCCTCGACCCACAAACATGACTACAGGCCTCTACAAATACAAAACGAAAACATATGACGGGACAGGGCCCCGCCGTACCCCAAATAGTCAAATATACCGATACATATACATCACAAAAGATTTATACCGACATATGGGCTCCGGATCAAAAGAGCACTCTGTAATAGCAGAACATGTGGCCTACACTGGCAGATCACTGATCTCTGTACCTGCGGGCATGAAACGCAGCCCCCGAAGAAAGGGGGTCAGTACGAAAGATGTACTGAGTATGTAAAGCATAGAGTACAGAAATGTAAATCACAACTGAAAAACAAACCGGATACAAAAGGGGAATACTGACCAGTATATCAAAATCTGTACCAAAACATATATATACATAATGCAGATAAAATCATGCAAAGCTCAAGAACGTGGTCACCACTCCGACGCTGGTGCCACACACAGCATAACACCAGAAGGTCCAAATCTCCGTACATCCCCGAACACACATATCATCATAGCATATCGCCAGCCATATCACAGCATAACTCCAAACGGAACCCGGCCCTATGGCGAGGTCTCGGGAACCGTAACACAGCATACGGCCGAATTAATCGTAGGGCGCACGAATCATAACCGGCCCGGGAACCGGTGAACGAAGTCATAATAAGGGCACGAGCGGAGTCGTGAGCAGACAATGCAATTTATATATCAAAATACTTTTGCAAACTTGATAAAATCATATGTTGACTCATTAGTCAAAATAGTTCGAACAATTAATCAAAGCGGGGTTCATTTCACCAAAATATTTCCAAAATGGTAATTATGGTTCAAAATATAGTTTAGGATATCGTGGCGATCCAAACATTATTTTACGATAGCCAAATTCATAAACAAAAGTCCTTTACCGACATTATACAAAAATGAGACTAATAGAACAAACAGAAGAGTCTTGGGGTTAGCGGGCCCACCTCGGGTCAAGTCGAGGTGGCGGACATGAATCACGGACATTTGGGGTCTATGGAATCATACATGAAGGTTCCGAAGCGATTCGAATACATTTAAAAAATTTCGGGCATTAGATCACTTTGTAACACAAATGAGAGTTTTATGCTTCAATTGAATTGGATGAATAGTAC
Organism: Lycium barbarum; assembly: GCF_019175385.1. Classification (NCBI taxonomy): domain Eukaryota; kingdom Viridiplantae; phylum Streptophyta; class Magnoliopsida; order Solanales; family Solanaceae; genus Lycium; species Lycium barbarum. The sequence continues at coordinate 98,262,090 of NC_083337.1, read as the reverse complement.
CCAATTTCTAATTCGGATTTCCAAGAACAGAATTGCCCCCAGGGCTCCGATATCGACCTAGTATACCTAGGACATGCCAAAAGAAGGAATGGGGTAGCCTTACATACCTTTCGTGCGTCTTACGCTCGTCAAAACTCAAATCCCGTTTCGCTCAGAATCTGTAAATGGTCAAAGTTACCAATTAAGAATTTCAAGACTCCAAGAATTCATTTAACTATGCATTTGTCTACCGAAATTTCGGCAACACTTCCCCTATACATATAACACCCCCGAGAATTCAACTCGTCCCAAAACATCAACAACGGCAACACAACAATACCAACAACATCAACAATCATCATAAAATACATTATAACATAACTAGTCTTCCTTTCCACATAGTCCAACAACTTCCATTGCAACTTAATAATTTCAAACTAATATCAACATTTCCATATTCATTAACTAACTTAAGACCATTTACATACGATTCGGAACCATTTCACATTATTCCGTAAAGTGTATAAAAGTTCCACCAAAACCATAATTCGTTTAAAACTTCTAATCTTTAACATGCTTATTCCTAACACGCTTCCATATCCCAAACTCATCAACAATTATCATAATTTGCACCTTAACAACTCCATTTTCATAATGTCATAAAATCATACTAAAACGACATAAACTTCTACATTCCATTTCAATGCAAACTTATATCATTTCATCTTCATTTACATTGCAAGCATCACAATAACACAACTAACATGTTAAACCAAATTAATTCATTCTCATTCCAACATCAAATACCACACGGCCAACATTCAATTTTTCCATCTTCCATCAAATTCATTCCACTTTCATTCTTAATATGAATTCCATCCTACACACAACTAGAATACAACATAAATTCAATCCACCATAAGCATACAATGTATATATACACACGGCCACATTCTATATTCCACACCCACTTTGCAAACTTCCATTTTTTCATGAATTCTACTCATTTCCATATACTATAACACAAACAAACCTTCATAACACAATAACATGGAATAAATTCTTACCTTTTTCTCCAATCATCTTCACCCAAACATGTTGTCATTTTGAAGGAACTAGTGCTCTATTCTCCCAAACAATTGCACCATGTTGTAGAGGACACTCAATTTAGTAGGAAAATCACGAGATACAAATTTTTGGAGGAAGATTTTTTATGGTGATTTCTTGGAGCTATGGCCGAATGGCCCCTTTGCTTAGCTCTTATTGTTCTTGTTTTGCTCCTTGTTAATATCATGAAGCTTCTAAGGGATAAGGACCATATATATATATATATATATGTGAATTATGGCACATGGAAAATTAATTAAAATGAGGGGTTGGGCCATGGTGCTTGGCCGGCCACCCACCTCATTTTGGGCCTCAATTTTCATCTTTTATTTTGAGCCCAATTAGTGATAATTCTCGTTTTGTAATTCCCGAAACTAATTTCCAAAATTCCAGTTTTGCCCTTGGCCTTCCTCCGCACTTCCACATCAATATTTTTCATGAACAGCACACACATATACTAGTTCAAATCACCAAATGACCTTATTCCTTACAAATCAAAATTATTTCAAATTTTCCCGAATACGCAAAAATACGGGATACAACATGGAAGACCTGAGAGCTCATCTGGAAATTCATTTACTACCAGAACCGTTTGAAGAATGGTGGCTTTGCTTCGGTCTCATGAACCCAAACTAAATGATAAATATATCCTTTAGCAATCATCTTCCTCGCCTTGAGATAGAAAATAAACCTACCGCTTGGAGATGCTGTATTACCTTTCCATTCTAACACGGGTTCTCCCGGAAACTGGAATCGGACCATTTTTGTTCTACAGTCAATGTTGGCATAACAGTAAGCCAGCGAATCCATGCCCATAATAACATCAAAGTCTAACATACTTAACTCGATCAAATCAGCTAAAGTATGACGACCACCAATCACAATCTCATAATTTCTATATACTTGTCTAGTTATTACCGGGTCACCGATAGAAGTAGACACCTCAAAAGGTACGATTGGCTCAGGTTTCACCCCGATACAATACGATCAGCGATATAAGAAGTAATATATGATAAGGTAGAAACCGAATCAATCAATGCATAAACATCATGAGACAACAACAACAACAACAACAACAACAAGCCCAGTATAATCCCACCATGTGGGGTCTGGGGAGGGTAGAGTGTACGCAGACCTAACCCCCACCTTGAAAGGTAGGGCAGCTGTTTTCGAAAGACCCTCGGCTCAAGAGAGGATAACAAGAGAGGAAAAACAAGACAAAAGTTCAGATAGGACCAAGCATATCGAAAACAATATGAAAACAAGGAATAACAAAAATGAGAAAGTCATGGTAGAATAGTCCGGAAAGAAAGGAGCATTACTTATTATAGATAAATAAGACAACCAAAGTACAACGGCCCAACAAATGCAAAAATCAAATGGCAGTAAACAAATGAGCAAACTATACCTACTATGGTGAAAGGAGAAGCCACCTAGCCTTCTATCCTAATTTGAGTCCTCCACAACCTCCTATCTAAGTTCATGTCCTCGGTGAGTCGAAACTGTGCCATATCCTGTCTAATCACCTCTCTCCAATACTTCTTCGGCCTCCCTTTGCCTCTTCTAAAACCGTCCATAGCCAACCTCTCACACCTATGCATTGGGGCATCTGTGTCTCTCCTCTTCACATGCCCAAACCATCTCAGCCTCGCTTCCCGCATCTTGTCCTCCACCGATGCCACTCCCACCTTGTCTCGGATATCTTCATTCCTAATTCTATCCCTCCTAGTGTGCCCACATATCCACCGCAACATTCGCATTTTCGCGACTTTCATCTTCTGAACGTGAAATTTCTTGATTGGCTAACACTCCGTCCCGTACAATAAAGCCGGTCTAACCACCACTTTGTAGAACTTGCCTTTATGTTTTGGTGGCACATTCTTATCACACAGCACTCCGAAGGCAAGCCTCAATTTCATCCACCCTGCACCAATACGATGTGAAACATCGTCGTCGATATCCCCATTTCCCTGCATAATAGACCCAAGATACTTGAAACTTCCTTTCTTTTGAATGGCATGGGTACCAAGCCTCACTTCCTCGTCAGCCTCAGGCGGTAGGCTACTGAACCTGCACTCCAAGTATTTTGTCTTGGTCCTACTCAATTTAAATCCTTTAGACTCCAATATCTGTCTCTAGCCCTCCAGCTTATCCGTTAACTCCGTTGCAAGTCTCGTCAATCAGGACTATGTCATCTGCGAACAACATACACCAAGGAACCTCACCTTGTATTTATCGCATCAATTCATCCATCACCAGGGCGAATAGAAACGGGCTAAGAGCTGATCCCTGATGCAAGCCCATCATAACAGGGAAGTGCTCCGAGTCTCCTCCTACCGTCCTTACCCTGGTCTTAGATCCATCATACATGTCCTTTATCGCTCTAACGTACAGCACAGGTACACCTTTAGCCTCCAAGAATCTCTATAGGACTTCTCTTGGCACTTTGTCGTAGGCCTTTTCTAGGTCAATGAATACCACGAGCAAGTCCCTTTTCCGCTCCCTATATTGATCCACCAATCTCCTTACAATATGAATGGCTTCTATAGTCGAGCACCCCGACATCAATCCAAAATGGTTCTCTAAAATAGACACACCTCTCCTCACCCTCATTTCCACCACCCTTTCCCAAACTTTCATAGTGTGACTTAGCAGCTTGATACCTCTATAGTTGTTGCAGCTTTCAATGTCTCCCTTGTTCTTGTACATGGGAATCATTGTACTCCACCTCCATTCTTCCGGCATCTTCACTGTCTTGAAAATGACATTAAACAACCCAGTCAGCCACTTCAAGCCTACCTGCCTGCATTCTTCCAAAATTCCCTAGGAATCTCGTCAAGTCCGGTTGTTCTTCCCCTGGGCATCCTACGAACAGCTCCCTTAACCTCCTCAACCTTTATACTCCTACAATATCCAAAGTTGCGATGCCTATCCGAGTGCTCCAAGTCTCCCAACACAATGTCTCTGTCCCCTCTTTCGTTCAAGAGTTCATGAAAGTATGACTGCCATGTCTGTCTAATGCGAGATTCCTGTACCAACACTTGGTAATCCTCGTCCTTGATGCACTACACTTGATCCAAGTCGCGTGCCTTCCTCTCTCTCGCCTTGGCGAGCTTAAATAACTTCTTATCCCCACCTCTGTCCTCTAGTTCTGCATGAAGGAGTTCAAAAGTTGCCGTTTTAGCCGCCGAAACTGCTAACTTCGCCTCCTTTCTCGCCATCTTATACTCTTCCCTGTTCGTCCGCTTCTCTTCATCATCCTTGCTATCTACCAACTTCACATATGCCTGCTTCGTTTCTTCTACCTTCTCTTAGACTTCTCCATTCCACCACCAATCTCCTCAGTGCCCACCACGGTGGCCTCGTGAGACCCCCAATACCTCTCTAGTTGCTTCCCTAATGCAACTAGCTGTCCTATCCCACATACTGCTCGCATCCCCCCTACTATCCCACACTCCCATAGCCATCAACTTCTCCCCCATCTCTAGGGCACTAGCCAGAGTCAAACTTCCCCACCTAATCCTCGGTCGGTCATCCACGAACCTCTTCTTCTTCTTCCTTCTTATCTCCAAATCCATCACCAATAGCTTATGTTGGGTTGTAAGATTCTCACTCGTTATGACTTTGTAGTCCTTACAGAGGCCTTTATCATCTTCCCTAAGAAGCAAAAAGTCTATTTGCGTCGCAACCACCGAGCTACTGAAGGTTACCAAGTGCTCCTCCTTCTTCGGAGAACTCGAGTTGGCTACCACCAATCCAAAATCTTTTGCGAAATTCAGGAGTGAGACTCCTCCTCCATTCCTGTCCCCGAAGCCAAATCCTCCATGCACCTCGTCATAACCCCTCGAAACAGACCCAATGTGGCAATTAAAATCTCCTCTTATGAATAACTTCTCAGTAGGCGGTATACTTACCACCACTTCGTCCAAGTTGTTATAGCCCGTATTTTGTACGTTCGGATAATTTGAGATAGTTGGGATAAGTTGGGGGCAAGACCATTTTCAAAAATTATTTTAATGTACAAGTTGTTATGAATATTATTTATGAATATTATTAGTATGGAAATATTGAGAAAGGCTAAGGGTAAAAAGTGAAATTCGCAAAGAGGTTCATGGTAATATTGTGGAAGGCTAGGGACAAAATGGGGATTTCACAAAAACAACATTCAAGAAAATTCTTGAAAAAGGCCACTTTGGTCGTGTACCATAGATGGGGGCCCCACCCATGACCATGTGCCCATATTTTATTTGAGGGACTTAATTATAAATATAGATAAATGGTGGAGAAAATAATAAGACATAATATTCCCTCACAAGTTCTTGAAACTTCAAGAAGAAGAAAAATGGAGAAGCATTCGGCCACCATGGACAAATTGAAGCCATGGAAATTGATCAAGAAAAAATATTTTCTTCTAGCTTTTCTACTAATTGGAAGGTCCTCTTTAACGTGGAGTGATTCTTGGAGTAAATAAAGCAATTGTTGTGCAAGTTGTGAACCTAGCCGAGCAAGAAGAGATAAGTGGAGAAAGGTATGAAAATCATGAATTTGGTGTGTTGGGGTGTTGGCCGTGTACATGCTATGTTGTAGGAATGATGAACTAATTTTTATTTAGTATTTGATTGTTGTAGTTGTGAATTCCATGATGTGAAATAAGGATTTAATGGTTTGAAGTGAAGTTGTAATCGTTTGTGGATTATGGAAGAAGCTAATGTGATATTAGTATGGTTCCTTATAATTATAAGAATAGAGTTGCTAATGTGTAGGTTGTAAATATAACTCATGAATTTGGAAGTGAGACAGGTGTTTGGAATATTGTAAGTTGGGTTGTTGTGTTTGAATTTGAAAGAATGAAATGTGTTGTTATTATTCTTATTGAATTTTAAAGGTTTCGGACTAAGTAATATGTTGATTGAGTTGTTTCGAAAATTATGAGAATTGTTTGAAGTATTCTTGAACCATGTTAGGATGATCTCAGATTAATACTTGGATGTGAGATCATTGATGTTAGCTTGACTATATGTGATTGAATTGAATATGAGTGAAATGTCGTGGAATTTTGTGACAAGGGTTGTAATGTTAGCATATATTTGGATTGATTGTTGAAGTTGTTAGTAAGGTTGTTGGTATTTGTTGTTGATGATTTGGCCGAGTTGAATTCTCGAGGTTATTGTATTTACAGGGGAAATGATGCCGAAATTTCAGCAGATTATAAGTGAATTTATTTGAGAAACTAAGGCATGTGTGACGACGAATCTAATGATTGTGTAACCTCTTTTGCATGTAGACTAGCAAGTTGGACAAGTAAGCGTAGCTAATAGGCCGTGGAGCAGGTATGTAAGGCTTACCCTTTCTTTCTTTTGGCATGAGCCTTATGAGACGAACATATGACGTATATGTATGATTCCAAAGCAACTCCTATTCTTAGAGCCACTAGGATGGATAATATTCTTGACCTCCATGAGCCATTTCATATGGTTGTGATACGGATCCATGATTTCCAAAGTTCTATTGGATATGTTTCCGAGTTTGTCTCTGATTCTTATTTGCCTATTGATATGAATATACGTAGTATGGTTGAGTTTGTTGCGTGATTGGATAACGAGCCAAGTATAAGAGTTCATGTCCTCAAAATGGTTCTGTAAGTATTAATGTTTCTAACTTTTGCATATAGTCTTGGATCGGCCTGAAGGTTCCTCGGCAGTAATGCAATATATTTATGGATCGGGCTGCACGTACCGTAGCAATACACTGTATGATGTTCTGTGAGTATGCATGCATGAATCTGTTATATGTATATATGATATATGATGTCGGTATATTGATTTGTTCCATAACGATATTCGAAAGGTACCTAACATGATAGTGGCTTTAATTTTCCAAAAATGCCTTCTGAAACGCTTGTAGAAGGTTCTGTACTTCAAACGCTCATAAATCTCTTATACTAAGTCGGATTGGCCCGAAACTTGTTTCTGAGCCTTCAGGGCCGGTAAGTATACTTGTCTATCGAGTCTTGATTTGTGTGCATATGGTTTCGCTCTACTCTGTTCGTGCAAGCCTCAGTATGTCCTTCACTGAGCCCGGGCCAGGATACGTTCTCGTGAGCACTCCACTGCATTGTTCACCGTGTCCCTCTCACTTGCGGGCCGGGGCACGTTATATGAATATGTATATGATGATTAGATGGCACGGGGATGGCAGCCAGGATGGCATATGATGACTCCATTCACCGCGTCCCGCAATAGAGGGTCGGGGCACGTTATATGCATATATGATACACGACATTGGCATACATGATTTCATTCACCGCGTCCCTTAATGGAGGGCCGGGGTACGTTCTATGCAAATATGATAGATGATGATGGCATACATGGTTTGATTCACCGCGTCCCTCACTAGAGGGCCGGGGCACGTTATAAGCTTACATGATATATGACTTACCGCGTCCCTCACTGGAGGGCCGGGGCACGTTATATGCATATGTGATATATGATTCTGACATGAATGATCCGTGTTTGAAAAGTAAGCTCTTTTGGCACTCTAGATGATTCACTTATTTTCTGTATTTCTTCTGATATACGACATCGGCATACATGATTTGTGTCTGGAAGGTAAACATTTTGGTATTCTGGATTGTGTACTTACTCTGGTACTGGTTGTTTCGGTTATGGTTCTGCCTTCTGTATTTCATGCCTTACATACTCAGTACATTTTCCGTACTGACCTCTTTTCTTCGTGGGCTGCGTTTCATGCCACGCAGGTACACCCAGATGAGTAAAGCATATTCCTAGAAGATGCTTCAGCTGGATTGGAAAGCTCCATTTACCCTGGAGTGTTGCCGGGTCAGAGTATTATGCTATGATGTTTCGTTCGAAGTTAGAGACTTTGCAGACAGAGTCATGTGTATTGGTTGTCAGTTCTGTAAGCGGCTCCATCAGCCGATGTGTCATTTTGTGTTATGATAAAGGTTCTATATGATTACAGATTTTGTTTGATTTGGAAGCAACGAAAAAGAATATTTCTGAAAGTTGTGCTATGCATTTCATCTTTATTTGATTTAAAATGTCTAAAAGATTATGTATGTAATAAGAGTCCACGGGTTCGCTCGGCTCCGAATATGGGGTCGGGTGCCCATCACACCCTAGTAAGGTTAGGGTGTGACAAAGTGGTATCAGAGCGGGTTGTCCTAGGGGTTATCTGCAAAGTCGTGTCCAGTAGAGTCCTGTTTATGGTGTGAAGCGCGCCACATTTATAAACAGGAGGCTACAGGGCATCTAGGGATTGTTGACCTTCTTTCTGTCATAGATCGTGCGATAGAGCCAAGTCATAGGAAATGAGATTCCTTATGTAAGCCTTACATACGACGGAAAAAGGTAAGTGATGATATGGAAAAGTCATAAAGGTAAGTTTTGATATACTTGTTTTGTTATCCGAAACTGGAAGCTCTGGATGGTTGGAATGTGTCATATAACTGTATGTTCTGTAAGGCATTATTGGTATTTTCTGCGTACATATTTTGAATGGTAAGAATTTGTAATGGAGACCCGAGCAGAATTTTTCAAAAATCAAGTTATTTGATCTGGAACACCTAACAGGAAGAGCGTGGAGAGGAAATATCGTAAATAAAGGTCATGCGAAGAAGCGAACGCGATTACATCAGCATTAAGGCACTGGATTCCATCAAAGTTTTGAGGTTAAGCGTGCTACGGTGGGAGAAATTTCAGGATGGGTGACCCCTTGGGAAGTGTGCAAGAAACCCTATAGATCTAGACATAAGAGGCAAATGGGAAGCTAGAGTGGCCTAAGGACGAGACAAACTAGATTGGTGTAGAGAAAGAAAGTGCATCACAGCTTTGGAATTAGGATAGGCTTGAATAGCGTTGGAGATATTTTGTGGGCAAGGTAGTAGCAATTATATGTATATATAAATGCGTAGGATATCGCACATGTGCTTGTATCGGTGGACATGTGAGTCCCAGCAACCGGCGCTACGGTAAAGAAGGCATTAACCAAGTAAGGGTACCGAAGTTCGAGTGGCAGCAAAAATAAATGGTGCAGGTGTTATAAAATAAGTTGATGTTATTTTCGCTACAGGTTAAGAATGGAAAAGTCTTAACACAACGATATATGAAAGAAGTAGAAGCCGACATGAAGGGAAAGTATAGAAGACACCTTAAGAGAATGCTTCATGCCAACATGAAATTATGCTATGTCAATGCTACAATTTGAATCCCTCACATCGGGCAAATTGGCGCCGTACCTAAGTAGGTAGCGACATGCTTTAAGGGGTAATAGAGGGAGCAAGAAAGATCTACAAGCTAAACTCACGATGGATAATGAAGAGAACGATAAGACTCAAAGGATATTTTGGATGACAACGACTATTACAACGAAAGTATCAACAATTGGTAGTGCGAAATGTTTGAGAGAAAGAAAGAACGCAACGCCTATGAATGAAATAAAAGAGTTCATCGGGCACGAGAAAATAGTTCGTGGACTATTAATTATACGAAACATGAGAAAATACGCTATGGAATTATATGAACCATCGATGTGAAGTGATGCTCAATCACATTTATAAGAAATCCACATCGAAGACCCAACAAGGAATGATGATGGATGAAACGAGTGCCAACACAAAGAAATTAAAGACAAGTATACTTGAGTTGAGAAATGCGAGGGAAGGAAGTAAAGGAAAAGTTGTAGTAAGAACTCAAGGATGTTGCAAACTAAGAAGATAAGTGAACTCGGATCATAAGTTACCATAGTTATAACTGGACTACAATACTATAGATAAATGAGAGCAAGGGACAACCTGTAGCCATATGGGATCGTTAAGTGAAGATTGCATACCAAAGGCGTGGCTTCTATTAAGCTATTGTAACGAAACAGTAACAGAGAAGAGATGACCTAGGAAGGACAAAGATAATGAATTGGCACAATGGCTTGGAAAACCCATGACACGAAATGAGGACTCATGTAAAGATAATGAATGGGCATGAAGAAAAGAATAACTATGAGAGGGACCCTCCGGAAGTATTATGACACTCCATGAGGTCAGTTGAATATTCGAGGACGAATGTTCTAAAGAGGGGGGGGGGGGGGGGAGGATGTTATAGCCCGTATTTTGTACGTTCGGATAAATCGAGATAGTCGTGATAAGTTGAGGGCAAGACCATTTTCAAAATTATTTTAATGTACAAGTTGTTATGAATATTATTTATGAATATTATTAGTATGGAAATATTGAGAAAGGCAAAGGGTAAAAAGGGAAATTCGCAAAGAGGTTCATGGTAATATTGTGGAAGGCTAGGGGCAAAATGGGGATTTCACAAAAACAACATTCAAGAAAATTCTTGAAAAAGGCCACTTTGGCCGTCTACCATAGATGGGGGCCCCACCCATGACCCTGTGCCCATATTTTATTTGAGGTACTTAATTATAAATATAGATAAGTGGTGGAGAAAATAATAAGATATAATATTCTCTCACAAGTTCAAGAAACTTCAAGAAGAAGAAAAATGGAGAAGCATTCGGCCACCATGGCCAAAATTAAAGCCATGGAAATTGATCAAGAAAAATTATTTTATTCTAGCTTTTCTATTAATTGGAAGGTCCACTTTGATGTGAGATCATTGATGTTAGCTTGACTATATGTGATTGAATTGAATATCAGTGAAATGTCGTGCAATTTTGTGACAAGGGTTGAAATGTTATAATATATTTGGATTGATTGTTGAAGTTGTAATGTTAGAATAGGGCTTACCCTTTCTTTCTTTTGGCATGATCCTTATGAGATGAACATATGACGTATATGTATGATTCCAAAGCAACTCCTATTCTTAGAGCCACTAGGATGGCTAATATTCTTGACCTCCATGAGCCATTTCATATGGTTTTGATACGGATCCATGATTTCCAAAGTTCTATTGGATATGTTTCTGAGTTTGTCTCTGATTCTTATTTGCCTATTGATATGAATATACGTAGTATGGTTGAGTTTGTTGCGTGATTGGATAACGACCCAAGTATAAGAGTTCATGTCCTCAAAATGGTTCTGTAAGTATTAATGTTTCTAACTTTTGCATATAGTCTTGGATCGGGCCGAAGGTTCCTCGACAGTAATACAATATATTTATGGATCGGGCTGCACGTTCCGCAGCAATACACTGTATGATGTTCTATGAGTATGCATGCATGAATCTGTTATATGTATGTATGATATATGATGTCGGTATACTGATTTGATCCATAACGATATTCGAAATGTACCTAACATGATAGTGGCTTTAATTTTCCAAAAATGGCTTATAAAACGCTTGTACAAGGTTCTGTACTTCAAACGCTCATAACTCTCTTATACTAAGTCGGATAGACCCGAAACTTGTTTCTGAGCCTTCAGGTGCCGATACGTATACTTGTCTGTCGAGTCTTGATTTGTGTGCATATGGTTTCGCACTACTCTGTTCGTGCAAGCTTCAGTATGTCCTTCACTGAGCCCGGGCCAGGATACGTTCTCGTGCGCACTCCACTGCATTGTTCACCGCGTCCCTCTCACTTGCGAGCCGGGGCACGTTATATGTATATGTATATGATGATATGATGGCACGGGGATGGCGGCCAGGATGGCATATGATGACTCCATTCACCGCGTCCCGCAATAGAGGGTCGGGGCACGTTATATGCATATATGATACATGACATTGGCATACATGATTTCATTCACCGCGTCCCTCAATGGAGGGCTGGGGTACGTTATATGCAAATATGATACATGATGATGACATACATGGTTTGATTCACCGCGTCCCTCACTAGAGGGCCGAGGCACGTTATATGCATGCATGATATATGACTTACCGTGTCCCTCACTGGAGGGCCGGGGCACGTTATATGCATATGTGATATATGATTCTGACATGCATGATCCGTGTTTGAAAAGTAAGCTCTTTTGGCACTCTGGATGATTCACTTATTTTCTGTATTTCTTCTGACATACGACGTCGGCATACATGATTTGTGTCTGGAAGGTAAACATTTTGGTATTCTGGATAGTGTACTTACTCTGGTACTGGTTGTTTCGGTTATGGTTCTGCCTTCTGTATTTCATGCCTTACATACTCAGTAAATTTTCCGTACTGACCCCTTTTCTTCGTGGGCTGCGTTTCATGCCACGCAGGTACACCCAGATGAGTAAAGCACATTGCTAGAAGATGCTTCAGCTGGATTGGCAAGCTCCATTTACCCTGGAGTGTTGCCGGGTCAGAGTATTATGCTATGATGTTTCGTTCGAAGTTAGAGACTTTGCAGACAGAGTCATGGGTATTGGTTGTTAGTTCTCTAAGCGGATCCATCAGCCGATGTGTTATTTTGTGTAATGATAAAGGTTCTATATGATTACAGATTTTGTTTGATTTGGAAGCAACGAAAAAGAATATTTCTGAAATTTGTGCTATGCATTTCATCTTGGATGTGAGATCATTGATGTTAGCTTGACTATATGTGATTGAATTGAATATCAGTGAAATGTCGTGCAATTTTGTGACAAGGGTTGAAATGTTATAATATATTTGGATTGATTGTTGAAGTTGTAATGTTAGAATAGGGCTTACCCTTTCTTTCTTTTGGCATGATCCTTATGAGACGAACATATGACGTATATGTATGATTCCAAAGCAACTCCTATTCTTAGATGTTAAATCCGACATTTTTGTTCATTCGAAAAATTCAAGATAAAATGACTTGTGATGGATAAGGCCACAATTGGACCTTACTTGGTATGAATGTGTAGGTTATGAATGCAATGGTGTGGAATTACAAAAGGTGGCCAAGGGCAAAAATTGGAATTTTGGAAACTTGTCCCATAAAATTACAAAATTAGCCAAGTGGGCTCAAAAAAAAAAGGGAGAAAATTAGGCCCAAGTGGGAAGGCCCAACCGGCCATGTACATTGATCCAAAGCCCATGGAATTAATTAATTCCCATGTGCTAATATATAGCATCCCTATCCTTAAGAATATTCAAGAAAGAAATCAAAGAGAAGCAAAAAAAAGGGGAAAGAAGCCATTTCGGGTTTTGGAGAAAGAAAGAAAGAAAATAAAGAAAATTTTTTTGGAGCCAATCCTTTGGTCTAAAGAGTTCAACTCTTGAGAGATTATTGCTAAGCACAAGATTCTCTACAAGTTGATGTAAGCATCTTGACAAGGAAACAACTTCAACCCCAAGTGAAGAACTTGAAGAAAGGTAAGGATTTCATGATTTTGTTGTGTTAAAAATGATGTATGTATGTTGTAGTGTGTGTGAATGAATGAAAAATATGGAAATTTGGTGTGTTGGAATTTTTGGATGTGTGGCCGAATGCATATAGGGTTATTGCATGATTTTAATGGTTTGAATTCTTGTGTAAGTTAGTTGTAGTGTGGTGGAAATTGTATTAGAAATGAAAGTGGAATGAACTAGTGAAATTTGGAAAATATAGCATGTGGCCGTGTGGTGTGTGTTGGTGTTGGAAGGTGAATTGAATCTTGTTAGCATGTTAATTATGTTGTTATGGAAGATTGGTTATTAAGTTGTTGAAGGAAATTATTGAACTTTGTTATGACTTGTGTATAAGTGAAAATGAAAGTGTTAAGAGGCAAATTATGCTTATGACAATGAACTTGGAATATAAAAATGTGTTGATGAGTTTGCATGTTGAAAGTTAGGAAGGGATTGGAAAAGTAGTGACTTGATGGAAAGTTGAATGTTTGTGAATTTTATGAATATCTTGTGAATATTATGTGAACATGTTATGGATGCCTCCGATGTATGTCGTAATGATTTTGATGGATAATGGCTATGAAAATAATAAGTTTTGGTTGGAAATGTAAGTTTGAAACGAAAGATAATTCGTCGTGTCGAAAGGTGGCTAATAATGCCATAGGGTATGATTTAGTGTTTATTGATGTTTGTTGTTGTTTGGATGTCTCCTCTGGGTTGTTGTGTTGCTAAATTGAGCCGAGCTAAGTCTCGGGGATGTCGTATATAAAGAGGAAATGCTGCCGAAATTTCGGTAGGCAATTATGTGTAAAGTTAGAATATTGAAAGAATGGAACTAACCAAATGGTAAACTTGACCATTTCCAGATTTTGGGCGAAATTTGGATTGACGCCAAGAGAGCATAAGGCGCCATCGAGGTATGTGAAGCACTTCTCTACGTTCCTAGGCATGTTCTGGATGTGGTAGGCTCGGCCGCGAGCCTTAGGTCCGACTCCGTTCCCCGAAATTCGAGACGGAAAACCGCTCCAATTCCTTCAATTCAATTGAACCTATTTTCTTACAAATTGCCCTTAAAGTGAGATTTTGTACAAAACTTCCCCAAACGGAGTCGGAACACTTCCGAATGAGTATGGGTTACCTCATAAGGTCAATTAGCAATAATTTACGTATATAGCCTCGGGTTGGTCCGAGGTGGGCCCATAAGGCCCGATACTTCCGGTACGATTTTAAATACTTCTGTTTCGGGTCCGATTTTCTCTAAAAACTTCTGAATTATTATTTTGTGTATATTATGGCTATTTTTGTGTAATCTATATAACATGCTTTCTGAACATCTGAGCATCCCATTCTGATAATCTGTCGTGCCTTCCCAACTAGGTTATAGGCGCGTACTATGCATACTATCTGGACATTCTGATTTTGGCTCGCCGTTTGGCACCCTTCAGTTTGATTGAGTCTGTATGTTGAGTCTGTAGGTAGGTGGTTTCTCATTTATCGATTCGTGTCTGTCTCAATGCATTCTTTCACTGCGACCCGGGCCAGGTTCTGTTATCGTGCACATTTCTCTGCATTGTTCACCGCGTCCCTCGGCGTACGGGCCGGGATCTGTATGTCTGTATAATCTGTGTATGGGGATGGCGGCCAGGATGGCATATGATCTGATTTGATTCTGTCTGTCCACCGCGTCCCGTACTAAGAGGGCCGGGTTCTGTTACCGCGCCCCCAGACAGGGCCGGGATCTGTATGAATATATGCGTGTGCTATCTGTACTTATAAAGCACACGCCTCTGTATGATTTTGTATGACTCTGTGCTACTCTGCATGCATAATTCTGTCCGACATACTACTGTCTGTCCGTCTGTGCTTCGACTATTTCTGTATGTCCTTATGGATTCTGACTCTGTATGTCCGTATGGGTTCTGATTCTGCCCGTCCGTCCGTATTATGATTCCGTCTGTCTGTCCGAACTATAATTCTGTTTATTTGTATGGAACACGATTCTGTATGTCTGTCTGGATCATAACTCTGTCCGTCAGTCTGATTTATGGTTCTGTCCGTTATATTTCTGTGACTCCGGTTCGGACTATGTTTATATCTGTTATGTTTCTGCTTTACATACTCGGTACATTTTTCGTACTGACCCCCGTTCTTCGGGGGCTGCGCTACATGCCCGCAGGTACAGACGCACCAGGTGATACGCCGCCCGCGTAGGTTTCCGACTCTGCTTTTTGAAGAGCTCCTTTGACCCGGAGCATATCTTTTGGTATATATTTTTTGTCTTCTGTGTACTCCGTATGTGTGTATATTCTGGGTACGGCGGGGCCCTGTCCCGCCATATGATTTTGTATGTCTGTAAAGGCCTGTAGATAGATGTGTGGGTTACGGGTTTCGTCTGTATGTTAGCCTTATCGGCTTATCTGTAAATGTCTGTATGTTCAGGTATATGTATATATATATATATGTAAGTTACGCGCGTGCCGTAATTGTATCGGCCTACTTTTGTAATTTCTGTTTTAAAAAAAAAAAAAAAAAAAAAAAAAATAGAAAAAATCCGTATGATTCGAAATTCGGTCGGGTAGGTACGTATGGGTACCCAGTTAGGGTACCAGTCGCGGCCCACGGGGTTGGGTCGTGACAAAAGTGGTATCAGAGCGGTTAGTCCTCGGTATGTCTACAGGCCGTGTCTAGTAGAGTCTTGGTTATCGATGTGTTGTGCACCACATCTATAAACAGGAAGCTACAGGGCATTTAGGATGTTACCCTTCTTTGAATTCTTAGATCGTGCGTTAAAGCTGTATGGTTAGGATGATTCTCCCTTACGAATTGCTGTATCTACAGCGGGGCTCCAAAGGAGCAGAAGTGTCGGTATTCGGGAAAATGTTTCTGACCCTCTCCTTGCAGGTAGTTGTAGGTTGGTGACGAATGAAGAGGACGGCTTCCGACGATGAGGATGGGGGTGCCAAGAAGGCCCCCAGGTTGTCACCGGGGCCGAGTAGGCAGGGCCCCAGTTACTCGATCGAGACGGATCCTTCGGAGGATTCCCCGGAGGATAGCTACGATACGGATCCGTCGGAGGACCCATCTACGACTCCTCCAGAGTCCCCGAACCCTGGAGCAGAGGATCCCGTGGAGGATGGCTACGATACAGATATCTCGGAGGATTTGGCGATGACCCCTCCGGAGCTTCTTACCTCTGAGGAGGAGGATAGTCATGAGGCAGGCCCGTCGGAGCATTCTTCTGGGATGACGCAGGAGGAGATTTTCAAGTATGCACCAGCTCTTATTATTAGGGAGAACCTTGATAGCCCGGCCACCTCGGAGAGTGCTATGGATTTCTCCTGTTCTTGGCCTGGGTCACCAGTGGGCCAGGATTTGTTTGATCGTCCATACCCCTCCGATTCAGATGCGGGTGATAATGGAAACCGGGTAGGTAGGGAGCAGACAGGCGTGGATGATAGTGGGCATACCTCTCACGGCAGCTCCCCAGGTCAAACTCGATATTGATTATTTATAAGTGTATGAGTTTTTAGAACTTCCTATGTGTGTATGATATTTGTAAGACGTTGTTCTATGAAGACGACGGAAATTTAAAGGAATTAGAGACCTAGTGACCCAAGGCAAGGGCGACGGGGATGTCCCCACCGTCAGTGTGAGTCTAGAAATCCTGGATGAAAGTAAACAGGAAGGTGCCTCCGATGCTGTTTGAGTTGGGCACGTGTGGTAAGTGTCGACGACATTATAATTCTCATTTGAAGTTATCAGCCCCGTGTGGCTGCGATACGACATGATATGATATGTATGTATGTGTATATGAGTTGGCCCTGTGAGGTATGATTGGTATTTCTGGTGTACAGGTTTTGGATAGTAAGAAATGCAGAGGAAACTCTGCCCAAATTTTTCCAGGAATATGGAGGTTAACATGTAGATTAAGTACAAAAAGGTCCCGCGATACTTGTCAGACTTTAGTTCCTTCTGTCGGTGGCCGAAGAACACCTTGCGGTGACATTTTATCAGATTCCACCGATTATTTGGAGGCGGAATTCGTGTGACGAAGACTTAAATCCGTGGGTTATCTGTCATCATATGTATATGTGTATGAAAGTGAATGTTTAAGATTCAGAAAGGCGACATGGTAGTGGTACGACTTAGCCGGGGGTGGGACCCGCTACAAAAATTTTCCGAAAATTTGCGAAGACCCCGATTTGCTCTAAATTTTCGTGACAAAGGTCGTGCGGGGCGATCGACGAAATTATATCTTCCCTAACGCGTCGAAATGCATGAAAGTTTCGGAGTTAAGCGTGCTCAGGCCAGAGCAATTCTGGGATGGGTGACCCCCTGGGAAGTAATGCAAAGTTTTGCACAAGTGTAGGTATGACTGATATAAATGAAAGTTTGGGGTAATCTAAAGGAAAAGAGAATGTATGGAGTAATTAGTGCCTTTACAAACACCACACAGTCCGATGCGGTACATGGGCAAAAAGCCAAGGGTGCGATACCACTCGGAAAATTTAGCGAATCTGGATAACAGTCAGCGACGACCCGAATGTTGTCAGGGGATAGAAAACGCCCAATTACATCGTAAGTTAGTATGGTATGACGATAGTTGTAAAAGGAAAAAGAGTATGGATAGTAGGGAAGGAGAGAGATAAGTAGAGCGAGTAAGCAGAATCTTTGAAAAAGTCGATAAGCGACACCCAAGACGATTTGTATGATTGATTCTGAATACGTTCCTGTCTGACATGTCTCTGTACGATTAACTCCGATTACTAATCTGTCTGACACACCTCTGTATTTCTGACTCCGGATATAAATCCGTCTGGTGTACCTCTGTACGTCTAATTTTGATCACGCATCTGTCTGATACATCTCCGCATGTCTGATTCTAAGTGTGACTCTGTATGATACATTTCTGTAAGCCTGATTCCGACTTCGAAATCCGCCCGATACCTTTCTGTACATCTGACTCTGATCTCAGATTTGTCTGACATACTTCCGTATCTCTTCTTTTGATTATGAATCCATCCGCCATAGTTTAGCATGTCTGCTTCCGATTACGAATCCGTCCGATATACTTCTACGCGTCCGGTTCTAGTGCTGAATTTGTTGGTATGAAGTGTCTGGTATGAAGAAGGATTACGATAACGTGGTAGAAATCTCCGGAGTGTAACAATAAATGATACGGACTATGACGTCTGGAAAGCGTTCGTCAGTTACAAGAATATAGCTTATGGTTCGACGATTGCGTGGGGTACGAGAAGATATATTATGAAGGCATCTGAATCAGTGATGTGAAAAATTACCCCATAATGTTGGTAAAGAAGCCATGTCGGAAGGTTAGCAAAGGACGACTACAAAGAGAACCCTCCCGGAGTAGTATGGCGCCCCATAAGGTCAATTTAACATTCGAGGACGAATGTTCTAAAGGGGGGGAGGATGTTACATCCGACATTTTTGTTCATTCGAAAAATTCAAGATAAAATGACTTGTGATGGATAAGGCCACAATTGGACCTTACTTGGTATGAATGTGTAGGTTATGAATGCAATGGTGTGGAATTACAAAAGGTGGCCAAGGGCAAAAATTGGAATTTTGGAAACTTGTCCCATAAAATTACAAAATTAGCCAAGTGGGCTCAAAAAAAAAAGGGAGAAAATTAGGCCCAAGTGGGAAGGCCCAACCGGCCATGTACATTGATCCAAAGCCCATGGAATTAATTAATTCCCATGTGCTAATATATAGCATCCCTATCCTTAAGAATATTCAAGAAAGAAATCAAAGAGAAGCAAAAAAAAGGGGAAAGAAGCCATTTCGGGTTTTGGAGAAAGAAAGAAAGAAAATAAAGAAAAATTTTTTGGAGCCAATCCTTTGGTCTAAAGAGTCCAACTCTTGAGAGATTATTGCTAAGCACAAGATTCTCTACAAGTTGATGTAAGCATCTTGACAAGGAAACAACTTCAACCCCAAGTGAAGAACTTGAAGAAAGGTAAGGATTTCATGATTTTGTTGTGTTAAAAATGATGTATGTATGTTGTAGTGTGTGTGAATGAATGAAAAATATGGAAATTTGGTGTGTTGGAATTTTTGGATGTGTGGCCGAATGCATATAGGGTTATTGCATGATTTTAATGGTTTGAATTCTTGTGTAAGTTAGTTGTAGTGTGGTGGAAATTGTATTAGAAATGAAAGTGGAATGAACTAGTGAAATTTGGAAAATATAGCATGTGGCCGTGTGGTGTGTGTTGGTGTTGGAAGGTGAATTGAATCTTGTTAGCATGTTAATTATGTTGTTATGGAAGATTGGTTATTAAGTTGTTGAAGGAAATTATTGAACTTTGTTATGACTTGTGTATAAGTGAAAATGAAAGTGTTAAGAGGCAAATTATGCTTATGACAATGAACTTGGAATATAAAAATGTGTTGATGAGTTTGCATGTTGAAAGTTAGGAAGGGATTGGAAAAGTAGTGACTTGATGGAAAGTTGAATGTTTGTGAATTTTATGAATATCTTGTGAATATTATGTGAACATGTTATGGATGCCTCCGATGTATGTCGTAATGATTTTGATGGATAATGGCTATGAAAATAATAAGTTTTGGTTGGAAATGTAAGTTTGAAACGAAAGATAATTCGTCGTGTCGAAAGGTGGCTAATAATGCCACAGGGTATGATTTAGTGTTTATTGATGTTTGTTGTTGTTTGGATGTCTCCTCTGGGTTGTTGTGTTGCTAAATTGAGCCGAGCTAAGTCTCGGGGATGTCGTATATAAAGAGGAAATGCTGCCGAAATTTCGGTAGGCAATTATGTGTAAAGTTAGAATATTGAAAGAATGGAACTAACCAAATGGTAAACTTGACCATTTCCAGATTTTGGGCGAAATTTGGATTGACGCCAAGAGAGCATAAGGCGCCATCGAGGTATGTGAAGCACTTCTCTACGTTCCTAGGCATGTTCTGGATGTGGTAGGCTCGGCCGCGAGCCTTAGGTCCGACTCCGTTCCCCGAAATTCGAGACGGAAAACCGCTCCAATTCCTTCAATTCAATTGAACCTATTTTCTTACAAATTGCCCTTAAAGTGAGATTTTGTACAAAACTTCCCCAAACGGAGTCGGAACACTTCCGAATGAGTATGGGTTACCTCATAAGGTCAATTAGCAATAATTTACGTATATAGCCTCGGGTTGGTCCGAGGTGGGCCCATAAGGCCCGATAATTCCGGTACGATTTTAAATACTTCTGTTTCGGGTCCGATTTTCTCTAAAAACTTCTGAATTATTATTTTGTGTATATTATGGCTATTTTTGTGTAATCTATATAACATGCTTTCTGAACATCTGAGCATCCCATTCTGATAATCTGTCGTGCCTTCCCAACTAGGTTATAGGCGCGTACTATGCATACTATCTGGACATTCTGATTTTGGCTCGCCGTTTGGCACCCTTCAGTTTGATTGAGTCTGTATGTTGAGTCTGTAGGTAGGTGGTTTCTCATTTATCGATTCGTGTCTGTCTCAATGCATTCTTTCACTGCGACCCGGGCCAGGTTCTGTTATCGTGCACATTTCTCTCAATTGTTCACCGCGTCCCTCGGCGTACGGGCCGGGATCTGTATGTCTGTATAATCTGTGTATGGGGATGGCGGCCAGGATGGCATATGATCTGATTTGATTCTGTCTGTCCACCGCGTCCCGTACTAAGAGGGTCGGGTTCTGTTACCGCGCCCCCAGACAGGGCCGGGATCTGTATGAATATATGCGTGTGCTATCTGTACTTATAAAGCACACGCCTCTGTATGATTTTGTATGACTCTGTGCTACTCTGCATGCATAATTCTGTCCGACATACTACTGTCTGTCCGTCTGTGCTTCGACTATTTCTGTATGTCCTTATGGATTCTGACTCTGTATGTCCGTATGGGTTCTGATTCTGCCCGTCCGTCCGTATTATGATTCCGTCTGTCTGTCCGAACTATAATTCTGTTTATTTGTATGGAACACGATTCTGTATGTCTGTCTGGATCATAACTCTGTCCGTCAGTCTGATTTATGGTTCTGTCCGTTATATTTCTGTGACTCCGGTTCGGACTATGTTTATATCTGTTATGTTTCTGCTTTACATACTCGGTACATTTTTCGTACTGACCCCCGTTCTTCGGGGGCTGCGCTACATGCCCGCAGGTACAGACGCACCAGGTGATACGCCGCCCGCGTAGGTTTCCGACTCTGCTTTTTGAAGAGCTCCTTTGACCCGGAGCATATCTTTTGGTATATATTTTTTGTCTTCTGTGTACTCCGTATGTGTGTATATTCTGGGTACGGCGGGGCCCTGTCCCGCCATATGAATTTGTATGTCTGTAAAGGCCTGTAGATAGATGTGTGGGTTACGGGTTTCGTCTGTATGTTAGCCTTATCGGCTTATCTGTAAATGTCTGTATGTTCAGGTATATGTATATATATATATGTAAGTTACGCGCGTGCCGTAATTGTATCGGCCTACTTTTGTAATTTCTGTTTTAAAAAAAAAAAAAAAAAAAAAAAAAATCCGTATGATTCGAAATTCGGTCGGGTAGATACGTATGGGTACCCAGTTAGGGTACCAGTCGTGGCCCACGGGGTTGGGTCGTGACATTAGAGCCACTAGGATGGCTAATATTCTTGACCTCCATGAGCCATTTCATATGGTTTTGATACGGATCCATGATTTCCAAAGTTCTATTGGATATGTTTCTGAGTTTGTCTCTGATTCTTATTTGCCTATTGATATGAATATACGTAGTATGGTTGAGTTTGTTGCGTGATTGGATAACGAGCCAAGTATAAGAGTTCATGTCCTCAAAATGGTTCTGTAAGTATTAATGTTTCTAACTTTTGCATATAGTCTTGGATCGGGCCGAAGGTTCCTCGACAGTAATACAATATATTTATGGATCGGGCTGCACGTTCCGCAGCAATACACTGTATGATGTTCTATGAGTATGCATGCATGAATCTGTTATATGTGATTGAAGGTTGAGTTGACCTTCTTTCTGTCAAAGATCGTGCGATAGAGCCAAGTCATAGGAAATGAGATTCCTTATGTAAGCCTTACATACAACGGAAAAAGGTAAGTGATGATATGGAAAAGTCATAAAGGTAAGTTTTGATATACTTGTTCTGTTATCCGAAACTGGAAGCTCTGGATGGTTGGGATGTGTCATATAACCGTATGTTCTGTAAGGCATTATTGGTATTTTCTGCGTACATATTTTGAATGGTAAAAATTTGTAATGGAGACCCGAGCAGAATTTTTCAAAAATCAAGTTGTTTGATCTGGAACACCTAACAGGAAGAGCGTGGAGAGGAAATATCGTAAATAGACAATAAGCGGGATGTAATATCTTAGAGGAGCTACGGATTTGGGCATGGCACGAAGAAAAATTTCGAGAAAGACGATTAGCAGTCCGAAGGATCAAAATGGATAACATTCGAGGTTTAGCAAGAGCAAGGTCTGTTAAAGGATTCAGAGAAAGTCGACAATCAGTTTTTGATGAAGATTATTATGTAAGGATGGCGAGTGCAAATCCGAACCGGCTGATACCCGAAGTATTCATAGGTAACGGCAAAGAAGGTATATTTGCTACCATCGGGAATCTGGGAATCTATGACGGAAGGTAGTTATATACAGAAGCGAAAAGTGAATATTGAGGAGTGAAAAGGGTAAAATAGTAATTGTAAAGGAAAGGACGTGTTACGAGAATGTCTCGGAATCTGTAAGACCTCGACTCTCCCCAAATCATGTAATAAAGGTCATGCGAGGAAGCGAACGCGTTTACACCAGCATTAAGGCACTCGATTCCATCAAAGTTTCCAGGTTAAGCGTGCTAAGGTGGAAGAAATTTCAGGATGGGTGACCCCCTGGGAAGTGTGCAATAAACCCTATAGATCTAGACATAAGAGGCAAATGGGAAGCTAGAGTGGCCTAAGAATGGGATCTATCCTTTGTAATTAGGATAGGCTTGAATAGCGTAGCAATTATATATATATATATATATATATATATATATATATATATATATATATATATATATATATATGAATGCGTAGGATATCCTACATGTGCTTGTATCGGTGGACATGTGAGTCCCATCAACCGGCGCTACGGTAAAGAAGGCATTAACCAAGTAAGGGTATCGAAGTTTGAGTGGCAACAAAAATAAATGGTGCAAGTGTTATAAAATAAGCTGATGTTATTTTCGCTACAAGTTAAGAATGGAAAAGTCTTAACACAACGATATCTGAAAGAAGTAGAAGCCGACATGAAGGGAAAGTATAGAAGACACCTTAAGAGAATGCTTCATGCCAACATGAAATTATGCTCTGTTTATGCTACAATTTGAATCCCTCACATCGGGCAAATTGGCGCCATACCTAAGTAGGCAGCGACATCCTTTAAGGGGTAACATAGGGAGCAAGAAAGATCTACAAGCTAAACTCACGAACGATAATGAAGAGAACGATAAGACTCAAAGGATATTTTGGATGACAATGACTATTACAACGAAAGTATCAACAATTGGTAGTCTGAAATGTTTGAGAGGAAGAAAGAACGCAGCGCCTATGAATGAAGTAAAAGAGGTCATCGGGCACGAGAAAATATTTCGTGGACTATTAATTATAGGAAACATCAGAAGATACGCTATGGAATTATATGAACCATCGATGTGAAGTGATGCTCGATCATATTTATAAGGAATCCACACCGAAGAGCCAATAAGGAATGACGATGGATGAAACGAGCGCCAACACAAAGAAATTGAAGACAAATATACTTGAGTTGAGAAATGCGAGGGAAGGAAGTAAAGGAAAAGTTGTAGTAAGAACTCAAGGATGTTGCGAACTAAGAAGATAAGTGAACTCGAATCATAAGTTACCATAGGTATAACTGGACTGCAATGCTATAGATAAATGAGAGCAAGGGACAACCTGTAGCCATATGGGATCGTTAAGTGAAGATTGCATACCAAAGGCGTGGCTTCTATTAAGGTATTGTAACGAAACATTAACAGAGAAGAGATGACCTAGGAAGGACAAGGATAATGAATTGATGCAATGGATTGGAAAACCCATGACACGAAATGAGGACTCATGTAAAGATAAGGAATGGGCATGAAGAAAAGAATTACTATGCGACGGACCCTCCCGAAGTATTATGACACCCCATGAGGTCAGTTGAATATTCGAGGACGAATGTTCTAAAGGTGGGGAGGATGTTATAGCCCGTATTTTGTACGTTCGGATAATTCAAGATAGACGTGATAAGTTGGGGGCAAGACCATTTTCAAAAATTATTTTAATGTACAAGTTGTTATGAATATTATTTATGAATATTATTAGTATGGAAATATTGAGAAAGGCTAAGGGTAAAAAGGGAAATTCGCAAAGAGGTTCATGGTAATATTGTGGAAGGCTAGGGGCAAAATGGGGATTACACAAAAACAACATTCAAGAAAATTCTTGAAAAAGGCCACTTTGGCCGTGTACCATAGATGGGGGCCCCACCCATCACCATGTGCCCATATTTTATTTGAGGGACTTAATTATAAATATAGATAAGTGGTGGAGAAAATAATAAGACATAATATTCCCTCACAAGTTCATGAAAGTTCAAGAAGAAGAAAAATGGAGAAGCATTCGGCCACCATGGCCAAAATTGAAGCAATGGAAATTGATCAAGAAAAATTATTTTCATCTAGCTTTCCTACTAATTGGAAGGTCCTCTTTAACGTGGAGTGATTGTTGGAGTAAGTAAAGCAATTGTTGTGCAAGTTGTGAACCTAGCCGAGCAAGAAGAGATAAGTGCAGAAAGGTATGTGTTTAATCTTCTATTACATGTGTTATGGGGATTTGTACATGTTGTAGTGTGTAGAAATGAATGAAAATCATGAATTTGGTGTGTTGGGGTGTTGGCCGTGTACATGCTATGTTGTAGGAATGATGAACTAATTTTTATTTAGTATTTGATTGTTGTAGTTGTGAATTCCATGATGTGAAATAAGGATTTAATGGTTTGAAGTGAAGTTGTAATCGTTTGTGGATTATGGAAGAAGCTAATGTGATATTAGTATGGTTCCTTATAATTATAAGAATAGAGTTGCTAATGTGTAGGTTGTAAATATAACTCATGAATTTGGAAATGAGACAGGTGTTTGGAATATTATAAGTTGGGTTGTTGTGTTTGAATTTGAAAGAATGAAATGTGTCGTTATTGTTCTTATATAATTTGGAAGGTTTCGGACGAAGTAATATGTTGATTGGGTTGTTTGGAAAATTATGAGAATTGTTTGCAGTATTCTTGAACCATGTTAGGATGATTTCGGATTAATACTTGGATGTGAGATCATTGATGTTAGCTTGACTATATGTGATTGAATTGAATATGAGTGAAATGTCGTGAAATTTTGTGACACGGGTTGTAATGTTAGAATATATTTGGATTGATTGTTGAAGTTGTTAGTAAGGTTGTTGGTATTTGTTGTTGATGATTTGGCCGAGTTGAATTCTCGGGGTTGTTGTATTTGCAGGGAAAATGTTGTCGAAATTTCGGCAGATTATAAGTGAATTTGTTTGAGAAACTAAGGCAAGTGTGATGACTAATCTAATGATTGTGTAACCTCTTTTGAATGTAGACTAGCAAGTTGGACAAGTAAGCGTAGCTAATAGGCCGTGGAGCAGGTATGTAAGGCTTACCCTTTCTTTCTTTTGGCATGATCCTTATGAGACGAACATATGACGTATATGTATGATTCCAAAGCAACTCCTATTCTTAGAGCCACTAGGATGGCTAATATTCTTGACCTCCATGAGCCATTTCATATGGTTGTGATACGGATCCATGATTTCCAAAGTTCTATTGGATATGTTTCCGTGTTTGTCTCTGATTCTTATTTGCCTATCGATATGAATATACGTAGTATGGTTGAGTTTGTTGCGTGATTGGATAACGAGCCAAGTATAAGAGTTCATGTCCTCAAAATGGTTCTGTAAGTATTAATGTTTCTAACTTTTGCATATAGTCTTGGATTGGGCCGAAGGTTTCTCGGCAGTAATACAATATATTTATGGATCGGGCTGCACGTTCCGCAACAATATACAGTATGATGTTCTATGAGTTTGCATTCATGAATCTGTTATATGTATATATGATATATGATGTCGGTATATTGATTTGATCCATAACTATATTCGAAATGTACCTAACATGATAGTGGCTTTAATTTTCCAAAAATGGCTTCTGAATCGCTTGTACAAGGTTCTGTACTTCAAAGGCTCATAACTCTCTTATACAAAGTCGGATTGACCCGAAACTTGTTTCTGAGCCTTCAGGTGCCGGTAAGTATACTTGTCTATTGAGTCTTGATTTGTGTGCATATGGTTTCACACTACTCTGTCCGTGCAAGCCTCAATATGTCCTTCACTGAGCCCGGGCCAGGATACGTTCTCGTGCGCACTCCACTGCATTGTTCACCGCGTCCCTCTTACTTGCGGGACGGGGCACGTTATATGTATATGTATATGATGATATGATGGCACGGGGATGGTGGCCAGGATGGCATATGATGACTCCATTCACCGCGTCCCGCAATAGAGGGCCAGGGCACGTTATATGCATATATGATACATGACATTGGCATACATGATTTCATTCACCGCGTCTCTCAATGGAGGGCCGGGGTACGTTATATGCAAATATGATACATGATGATGACATACATAGTTTGATTCACCGCGTCCCTCACTAGAGGGCCGGGGTACGTTATATGCATACATGATATATGACTTACCGCGTCCCTCACTGGAGGGCCGGGGCACGCATTATGCATATGTGATATATGTTTCTGACATGCATGATCCGTGTTTGAAAAGTAAGCTCTTTTGGCACTCTGGATGATTCACTTATTTTCTGTATTTCTTCTGACATACGACATCGGCATACATGATTTGTGTCTGGAAGGTAAACATTTTGGTATTCTGTATAGTGTACTTACTCTGGTACTGGTTGTTTCGGTTATGGTTCTGCCATCTGTATTTCATGCCTTACATACTCAGTACATTTTTCGTACTGACCCTTTTTCTTCGGGGGCTGCGTTTCATGCCACGCAGGTACACCCGGATGAGTAAAGCACATTGCTAGAAGATGCTTCAGCTGGATTGGCAAGCTCCATTTACCCTGGAGTGTTTCCGGGTCAGAGTATTACGCTATGATGTTTCGTTCGAAGTTAGAGACTTTGCAGACAGATTCATGGGTATTGGTTGTCAGTTCTGTAAGCGGCTCCATCAGCCGATGTGTCATTTTGTGTTATGATAAAGGTTCTATATTATTACAGATTTTGTTTGATTTGGAAGCAACGAAAAAGAATATTACTGAAAGTTGTGCTATGCATTTGATCTTTATTTGATTTAAAAAGTCCAAAAGATTATGTATGTAATAAGAGTCCGCGGGTTCGCTCGTCTCCGAATATGGGGTCGGGTGCCCATCACACCCCTAGAGCGGGTTGTCCTAGGGGTTGTCTGCAAAGTCGTGTCCAGTAAAGTCCTGTTTATGGTGTGAAGCGCGCCACATTTATAAACAGGAGTCTACAGGGCATCCAGGGATAGTTGACCTTCTTTCTGTCATATATCGTGCGATAGAGCCAAGTCACAGGAAATGAGATTCCTTATGTAAGCCTTACATACGACGGAAAAAGGCAAGTGATGATATGGAAAAGTCATAAAGGTATGTTTTGATATACTTGTTCTGTTATCCGAAACTGGAAGCTCTGGATGGTTGGGATGTGTCATATAGTCGTATGTTCTGTAAGGCATTGTTGGTATTTTCTGCGTACAGATTTTGAATGGTAAGAATTTGTAAAGGAGACCCGGGTAGAATTTTTCAAAAATCAGGTTATTTGATCTGGAACACCTAACAGGAAGAACGTGGAGAGGAAATATCGTAAATAGACAATAAGCGGGATGTAATATCTTAGAGGAGCTACGGATTTGGGCATGGTATGAAGAGAAATTTCGAGAAATGGATAACATTTGAGATTTAGCAAGAGCAAGGTCTGTTAAAGGATTCAGAGAAAGTCGACAATCAGTTTTTGCTGAAGATTATTATGTAAGGATGGTGAGTGGAAATCCGAACCGGCTGATACCCGAAGTATTCATAGGTACCGGCAAAGAAGGTATATTTGCTACCATCGGGAATCTGGGAATCTAGGACGGAAGGTAGTTATTTACGGAAGCGAAAAGTGAATATTGAGGAGTGAAAAGGGTAAAATAGTAATTGTAAAGAAAAGGACGTGCTACGAGAATGTCTCGGAATCTGTAAGACCTCGACTCGCCCCAAATCATGTAATAAAGGTCATGCGAGGAAGCGAACGCGAATACATAAGCATTAAGGCACTGGATTCAATCAAAGTTTCGAGGTTAAGCGTGCTAAGGTGAGAGAAATTTCAGGATGGGTGACCCCCTGGGAAGTGTGCAAGAAACCCTATAGATCTAGACATAAGAGGCAAATGGGAAGCTAGAGTTGCCTAAGAATGGGATCTATCGTTTGGAATTAGGATAGGCTTGAATAGCGTTGGAGATATTTTGTGGGCAAGGTAGTAGCAATTATATATATATATATATATATATATATATATATATATATATATATATATATATATCCCACATGTGCTTGTATCGGTGGATATGTGAGTCCCAGCAACCGGCGCTACGGTAAAGAAGGCATTAACCAAGTAAGGGTACCGAAGTTCGAGTGGCAGCAAAAATAAATGGTGCAAGTGTTATAAAATAAGCTGATGTTATTTTCGCTACAGGTTAAGAATGGAAAAGTCATAACACAACGATATATGAAAGAAGTAGAAGCCGACATGAAGGGAAAGTATAGAAGACACCTTAAGAGAATGCTTCATGCCAACATGAAATTATGCTATGTTTATGCTACAATTTGAATCCCTCACATCGGGCAAATTGGCGCCGTACTTAAGTAGGCAGCGACATGCTTTAAGGGGTAACAGAGGGAGCAAGAAAGATCTACAAGCTAAACTCACGAAGGATAATGAAAAGAACGATAAGACTCAAAGGATTGTTTGGATGACAACGACTATTACAACGAAAGTATCAACAATTGGTAGTCCGAAATGTTTGAGAGGAAGAAAGAACGCAGCGCCAATCAATGAAATAAAAGAGTTAATCGGGCACGAGAAAATAGTTCGTGGACTATTAATTATACGAAACATGAGAAGATACGCTATGGAATTATATGAACCATCGATGTGAAGTGATGCTCGATCATATTTATAAGGAATCCACATCGAAGAGCCAACAAGGAATGACGATGGATGAAACGAGCGCCAACACAACGAAATTAAAGACAAGTATAGTTGAGTTGAGAAATGCGAGGGAATGAAGTAAAGGAAAAGCTATAGTAAGAACTCAAGGATGTTGCAAACTAAGAAGATAAGTGAACTCGGATCACAAGTTACCATAGGTATAACTGGACTGCAATACTATAGATAAATGAGAGCAAGGGACAACCTGTAGCCATATGGGATCGTTAAGTGAAGATTGCATACCAAAGGCATGGCTTCTATTAAGGTATTGTAACGAAACAGTAACAGAGAATAGATGACCTGGGAAGGACAAGGATAATGAATTGGCGCAATGGCTTGGAAAACCCATGACACGAAATGAGAACTCATGTAAAGATAAGGAATGGGCATGAAGAAAAGAATAACTATGAGAGGGACCCTCCCGAAGTATTATGACACCCCATGATGTCAGTTGAATATTCGAGGACGAATGTTCTAAAGGGGAGGGGGAGGATGTTATAGCCCGTATTTTGTACGTTCGGATAATTCGAGATAGTCGTGATAAGTTGAGGGCAAGACCATTTTCAAAATTTATTTTAATGTACAAGTTGTTATGAATATTATTTATGAATATTATTAGTATGGTAATATTGAGAAAGGCTAAGGGTAAAAAGGGAAATTCGCAAAGAGGTTCATGGTAATATTGTGGAAGGCTAGGGGCAAAATGGGGATTTCACATAAACAACATTCAAGAAAATTCTTGAAAAAGGCCACTTTGGCCATCTACCATAGATGGGGCCCCACCCATGACCATGTGCCCATATTTTATTTGAGGTACTTAATTATAAATATAGATAAGTGGTGGAGAAAATAATAAGACATAATATTCCCTCACAAGTTCAAGAAACTTCAAGAAGAAGAAAAATGGAGAAGCATTCGGCCACCATGGCCAAAATTGTAGCCATGGAAATTGATCAAGAAAAATTATTTTCTTCTAGCTTTTCTACTAATTGGAAAGTCCACTTTAACGTGGAGTGATTGTTGGAGTAAGTAAAGCAATTGTTGTGCAAGTTGTGAACCTAGCCGAGCAAGAAGAGATAAGTGGAGAAAGGTATGTGTTTAATCTTCTTTTACATGTGTTATGGGTGATTTGTACATGTTGTAGTGTTTAGAAATGAATGAAAATCATGAATTTTGTGTGTTGGGGTGTTGGCCGTGTACATGCTATGTTGTAGCAATGATGAACTAATTTTTATTTAGTATTTGATTGTTGTAGTTGTGAATTCCATGATGTGAAATAAGGATTTAATGGTTTGAAGTGAAGTTGTAATCGTTTGTGGATTATGGAAGAAGCTAATGTTATATTAGTATTGTTCCTTATAATTATAAGAATAGAGTTGCTAATGTGTAGGTTGTAAATATAACTCATGAATTTGGAAGTGAGACAGGTGTTTGGAATATTGTAAGTTGGGTTGTTGTGTTTGAATTTGAAAGAATGAAATGTGTCGTTATTATTCTTATTGAATTTTGAAGGTTTCGGACGAAGTAATATGTTGATTGGGTTGTTTGGAAAATTATGAGAATTGTTTGAAGTATTTTTGAATCATGTTAGGATTAATACTTCGATGTGAGATCATTGATGTTAGCTTGACTATATGTGATTGAATAGAATATGAGTGAAATGTCGTGGAATTTTGTGATAAGGGTTGAAATGTTAGAATATATTTGGATTGATTGTTGAAGTTGTAATGTTAGAATAGGGCTTACCCTTTCTTTCTTTTGGCATAATCCTTATGAGACGAACATATGACGTATATGTATGATTCCAAAGCAACTCCTATTCTTAGAGCCACTAGGATGGCTAATATTCTTGACCTCTATGAGCCATTTCATATGGTTTTGATACGGATCCGTGATTTCCAAAGTTCTATTGGATATGTTTCCGAGTTTGTCTCTGATTCTTATTTGCCTATCGATATGAATATACGTAGTATGGTTGAGTTTGTTGCGTGATTGGATAACGAGCCAAGTATAAGAGTTCATGTCCTCAAAATGGCTCTGTAAGTATTAATGTTTCTAACTTTTGCATATAGTCTTGGATCGGGCCGAAGGTTCCTCGGCAGTAATACAATATATTTATGGATCGGGCTGCACGTTCCGCAGCAATACACTGTATGATGTTCAATGAGTATGCATGCATGAATTTGTTATCTGTATAAATGATATATGATGTCGGTATATTGATTTGATCCATAACGATATTCGAAATGTACCTAACATGATAGTGGCTTTAATTTTCCAAAAATGGCTTCTGAAACGCTTGTAGAAGGTTCTGTACTTCAAACGCTCATAACTCTCTTATATTAAGTCGGATTGACCCGAAACTTGTTTCTGAGCCTTCAGGTGCCGATACGTATACTTGTCTATCGAGTCTTGATTTGTGTGCATATGGTTTCGCACTACTCTGTTCGTGCAAGCCTCAGTATGTCCTTCACTGAGCCCGGGCCAGGATACGTTCTCGTGCGCACTCCACTGCATTGTTCACCGCGTCCCTCTCACTTGCGAGCCGGGGCACGTTATATGTATATGTATATGATGATATGATGGCACGGGGATGGCGTCCAGGATGGCATATGATGACTCCATTCACCGCGTCCCGCAATAGAGGGTCGGGGCACGTTATATGCATATATGATACATGACATTGGCATACATGATTTCATTCACCGCGTCCCTCAATGGAGGGCCGGGGTACGTTATATGCAAATATGATACATGATGATGACATACATGGTCTGATTCACCGCGTCCCTCACTAGAGGGCCGAGGCACGTTATATGCATACATGATGTATGACTTACCGCGTCCCTCACTGGAGGGCCGGGGCACGTTATATGCTTATGTGATATATGATTCTGACATGCATGATCCGTGTTTGAAAAGTAAGCTCTTTTGGCACTCTGGATGATTCACTTATTTTCTGTATTTCTTCTGACATACGACGTCGGCATACATGATTTGTGTCTGGAAGGTAAACATTTTGGTATTCTGGATTGTGTACTTACTCTGGTACTGGTTGTTTCGGTTATGGTTCTACCTTCTGTATTTCATGCCTTACATACTCAGTACATTTTCCGTACTGACCCCTTTTCTTCGTGGGCTGCGTTTCATGCCACGCAGGTACACCCAGATGAGTAAAGCATATTGCTAGAAGATGCTTCAGCTGGATTGGCAAGCTCATTTGCCCTGGAGTGTTGCCGGGTCAGAGTATTATGCTATGATGTTTCGTTCGAAGTTAGAGACTTTGCAGACAGATTCATGGGTATTGGTTGTCAATTCTCTATGATGATAAAGGTTCTATATGATTACAGATTTTGTTTGATTTGGAAGCAACGAAAAAGAATATTTCTGAAAGTTGTGCTATGCATTTCATCTTTATTTGATTTAAAAAGTCCAAAAGATTATGTATGTAATAAGAGTCCGCGGGTTCGCTCGGCTCCGAATATGAGGTCGAGTGCCCATCACACCCTAGTAAGGTTAGGGTGTGACAAAGTGGTATCAGAGCGGGTTGTCCTTGGGGTTGTCTGCAAAGTCGTGTCCAGTAGAGTCCTGTTTATGGTGTGAAGCGTGCCACATTTATAAACAGGAGGCTATAGGGCATCTAGGGATTGTTGACCTTCTTTCTTTCAAAAGATCGTGCGATAGAGCCAAGTCATAGGAAATGAGATTCCTTATGTAAGCCTTACATACGACGGAAAAAGGTAAGTGATGATATGGAAAAGTCATAAAGGTATGTTTTGATATACTTGTTCTGTTATCCGAAACTGGAAGCTCTTGATCTGGAACACCTAACAGGAAGAGCGTGGAGAGGAAATATCGTAAATAGACAATAAGCGGGATGTAATATCGTAGAGGAGCTACGGATTTGGGCATGGCATAAAGAGAAATTTCGAGAAAGACGATTAGCAGTCCGAGGGATCAAAATGGATAACATTCGAGGTTTAGCAAGAGCAAGGTCTGTTAAAGGATTCAGAGAAAGTCGACAATCAGTTTTTGCTGAAGATTATTATGTAAGGATGGTGAGTGCAAATCTGAACCGGCTAATACCCGAAGTATTCATAGTTAACGGCAAAGAAGGTATATTTGCTACCATCGGGAATCTGGGAATCTAGGACGGAAGGTAGTTATATACAGAAGCGAAAAGTGAATATTGAGGAGTGAAAAGGGTAAAATAGTAATTGTAAAGGAAAGGACGTGTTACGAGAATGTCTCAAAATCTGTAAGACCTCGACTCTCCCCAAATCATGTAATAAAGGTCATGCGAGGAAGCGAACGCGATTACATCAGCATTAAGGCACTGGATTCCATCAAAGTTTCCAGGTTAAGCGTGCTAAGGTGGGAGAAATATCAAGATGGGTGACCCCCTAGGAAGTGTCCAAGAAACCCTATAGATCTAGACATAAGAGGCAAATGGGAAGCTAGAGTGGCCTAAGAATGGGATCTATCCTTTGGAATTAGGATAGGCTTGAATAGCGTGGGCAAGGTAGTAGCAATTATATATATATATATATATATATGAATGCGTAGGATATCCCACATGTGCTTGTATCGGTGGACATGTGAGTCGCAGCAACCGACGCTACGGTAAAGAAGGCATTAACCAAATAAGGGTACCGAAGTTTGAGTGGCAGAAAAAATAAATGGTGCAAGTGTTATAAAATAAGCTGATGTTATTTTCGCTACAGGTTAAGATTGGAAAAGTCTTAACACAACGATGTCTGAAAGAAGTAGAAGCCGACAAGAAGGAAAAGTATAGAAGACACCTTAAGAGAATGCTTCATGCCAACATGAAATTATGCTCTGTTTATGCTACAATTTGAATCCCTCACATCGGGGAAATTGGCGCCGTACCTAAGTAGGCAGCGACATGCTTTAAGGGGTAACATAGGGAGCAAGAAAAATCTACAAGCTAAACTCACGAAGGATAATGAAGAGAACGATAAGACTCAAAGGATATTTTGGATGACAACGACTATTACAACGAAAGTATCAATAATTGGTAGTCTGAAATGTTTGAGAGGAAGAAAGAACGCAGCGCCTATGAATGAAATAAAAGAGTTCATCGGGCACGAGAAAATAGTTCGTGGACTATTAATTATACGAAACATCAGAAGATACGCTATGGAATTATATGAACCATGGATGTGAAGTGATGCTCGATCATATTTATAAGGAATCCACACTGAAGAGCCAATAAGGAATGACGATGGATGAAACGAGCGCCAACACAAAGAAATTAAAGACAAGCATACTTGAGTTGAGAAATGTGAGGGAAGGAAGTAAAGGAAAAGATGTAGTAAGAACTCAAGGATGTTGCGAACTAAGAAGATAAGTGAACTCGGATCATAAGTTACCATAGGTATAACTGGACTGCAATACTATAGATAAATGAGAGCAAGGGATAACCTGTAGCCATATGGGATCGTTAAGTGAAGATTGCATACCAAAGGCGTGGCTTCTATTAAGCTATTGTAACGAAACAGTAACAGAGAAGAGATGACCTAGGAAGGACAAGGATAATGAATGGCGCAATGGATTGGAAAACCCATGACACGAAATGAGGACTCATGTAAAGATAAGAAATGGGAATGAAGAAAAGAATAACTATGAGAGGGACCCTCCCGAAGTATTATGACACCCCATGAGGTCAGTTGAATATTCGGGGACGAAAGTTCTAAAGGGGGGGGGGGGAGGATGTTATAGCCCGTATTTTGTACGTTCGGATAATTCGCGATAGTCGTGACAAGTTGGGGGCAAGTCCATTTTCAAAAATTATTTTAATGTACAAGTTGTTATGAATATTATTTATGAATATTATTAGTATGGAAATATTGTGAATTGCTAAGGGTAAAAAGGGAAATTCGCAAAGAGGTTCATGGTAATATTGTGGTAGGCTAGGGGCAAAATGGGGATTTCACAAAAACAACATTCAAGAAAATTCTTGAAAAAGGCCACTTTGGCCGTGTACCATAGATGGGGGCCCCACCATGACCATGTGCCCATATTTTATTTGAGGGACTTAATTATAAATATAGATAAGTGGTGGAGAAAATAATAAGACATAATATTCCCTCACAAGTTCATGAAAGTTCAAGAAGAAGAAAAATGGAGAAGCATTCGGCCGCCATGGCCCAAATTGAAGCCATGGAAATTGATCAAGAAAATTTATTTTCTTATAGCTTTTCTACTAATTGGAAGGTCCTCTTAAACGTGGAGTGATTGTTTGAGTAAGTAAAGCAATTGTTGTGCAAGTTGTGAACCTAGCCGAGCAAGAAGAGATAAGTGGAGAAAGGTATGTCTTTAATCTTCTTTTACATGTGTTATGGGTGATTTGTACATGTTGTAGTGTGTAGAAATGAATGAAAATCATGAATTTGGTGTGTTGGGGTGTTGGCCGTGTACATGCTATGTTGTAGGAATGATGAACTAATTTTTATTTAGTATTTGATTGTTGTAGTTGTGAATTCCATGATGTGAAATAAGGATTTAATGGTTTGAAGTGAAGTTGTAATCGTTTGTGGATTATGGAAGAAGCTAATGTGATATTAGCATGGTTCCTTATAATTATAAGAATAGAGTTGCTAATGTGTAGGTTGTAAATATAACTCATGAATTTGGAAATGAGACAGGTGTTTGGAATATTGTAAGTTGGGTTGTTGTGTTTGAATTTGAAAGAATGAAATGTGTCGTTATTATTCTTATATAATTTGGAAGGTTTCGGACGAAGTAATATGTTGATTGGGTTGTTTGGAAAATTATGAGAATTGTTTGAAGTATTCTTGAACCATGTTAGGATGATTTCGGATTAATACTTGAATGTGAGATCATTGATGTTAGCTTGACTATATGTGATTGAATTGAACATGAGTGAAATGTCGTGGAATTTTGTGACACGGGTTGTAATGTTAGAATATATTTGGATTGATTGTTGAAGTTGTGAGTAAGGTTGTTGGTATTTGTTGTTGATGATTTGGCCGAGTTGATTTCTCGGGGTTGTTGTATTTACAGGGAAAATGTTGCCGAAATTTCGGCAGATTATAAGTGAATTTATTTGAGAAACTAAGGCAAGTGTGACGACGAATCTAATGATTGTGTAACCTCTTTTGAATGTAGACTAGCAAGTTGGACAAGTAAGCGTAGCTAATAGGACGTGGAGCAGGTATGTAAGGCTTACCCTTTCTTTCTTTTGGCATGATCCTTATGAGACGAACATATGACGTATATGTATGATTCCAAAGCAACTCCTATTCTTAGAGCCACTAGGATGGCTAATATTCTTGACCTCCATGAGCCATTTCATATGTTTGTGATACGGATCCATGATTTCCAAAGTTCTATTGGATATGTTTCCGAGTTTGTCTCTGATTCTTATTTTCCTATCGATATGAATATACGTAGTATGGTTGAGTTTGTTGCGTGATTGGATAACGAGCCAAGTATAAGAGTTCATGTCCTCAAAATGGTTCTGTAAGTATTAATGTTTCTAACTTTTGCATATAGTCTTGGATCGGGCCGAAGGTTCCTCGGCAGTAATACAATATATTTATGGATCGGGCTGCACGTTCCGCAGCAATATACTGTATGATGTTCTATGAGTATGCATTCATGAATATGTTATATGTATATATGATATATGATGTCGGTATATTGATTTGATCCATAACGATATTCGAAAGGTACCTAACATGATAGTGGCTTTAATTTTCCAAAAATGACTTCTGAAACGCTTGTAGAAGGTTCTGTACTTCAAACGCTCATAACTCTCTTATACTAAGTCGGATTGACCCGAAACTTGTTTCTGAGCCTTCAGGTGCCGGTAAGTATACTTGTCTATCGAGTCTTGATTTGTGTGCATATGGTTTTGCACTACTCTGTTCGTGCAAGCCTCAATATGTCCTTCACTGAGCCCGGGCCAGGATACGTTCTCGTGCGCCGTCCACTACATTGTTCACCGCGTCCCTCTTACTTGCGGGCCGGGGCACGTTATATGTATATGTATATGATGATATGATGGCACGGGGATGGCGGCCAGGATGGCATATGATGACTCCATTCACCGCGTCCCGCAATAGAGGGTCGGGGCACGTTATATTCATATATGATACATGACATTGGCATACATGATTTCATTCACCGCGTCCCTCAATGGAGGGCCGGGGTACGTTATATGCAAATATGATACATGATGATGACATACATGGTTTGATTCACCGCGTCCCTCACTAGAGGGCCGAGGCACGTTATATGCATACATGATATATGACTTACCGCGTCCCTCACTGGAGGGCCGGGGCACGTTATATGCATATGTGATATATGATTCTGACATGCATGATCCGTGTTTGAAAAGTAAGCTCTTTTGGCATTCTAGATGATTCACTTATTTTCTGTATTTCTTCTGACATACGACGTCGGCATACATGATTTGTGTCTGGAAGGTAAACATTTTGGTATTCTGGATAGTGTACTTACTCTGGTACTGGTTGTTTCGGTTATGGTTCTGCCATCTGTATTTCATGCCTTACATACTCAGTACATTTTTCGTACTGACCCCTTTTCTTCGGGGGCTGCGTTTCATGCCATGCAGGTACACCCAGATGAGTAAAGCACATTGCTAGAAGATGCTTCAGCTGGATTGGCAAGCTCCATTTACCCTGGAGTGTTGCCGGGTCAGAGTATTATGCTATGATGTTTCGTTCGAAGTTAGAGACTTTTCACACAGATTCATGGGTATTGGTTGTCAGTTCTGTAAGCGGCTCCATCCGCGGGTTCGCTCGGCTCCGAATATGGGGTCTGGTGCCCATCACACCCCTAGAGCGGGTTGTCCTAGGGGTTGTCTGCAAAGTCGTGTCCAGTAGAGTCCTGTTTATGGTGTGAAGCGCAACACATTTATAAACAGGAGGCTACAGGGCATCTAGGGATTGTTGACCTTCTTTCTGTCATATATCGTGCGATAGAGCCAAGTCACAGGAAATGAGATTCCTTATGTAAGCCTTACATAAGACGGAAAAAGGCAAGTGATGATATGGAAAAGTCATAAAGGTATGTTTTGATATACTTGTTCTGTTATCCGAAACTGGATGCTCTGGATGGTTGGGATGTGTCATATAGCCGTATGTTCTGTAAGGCATTGTTGGTATTTTCTGCGTACAGATTTTGAATGGTAAGAATTTGTAAAGGAGACCCGGGAAGAATTTTTCAAAAATCAGGTTACTTGATCTGGAACACCTAACAGGAAGAGCGTGGAGAGGAAATATCGTAAATAGACAATAAGCGGGATGTAATATCTTAGAGGAGCTACGGATTTGGGCATGGCATGAAGAAAAATTTCGAGAAAGACAATTAGCAGTCCGAAGGATCAAAATGGATAACATTCGAGGTTTAGCAAGAGGAAGGTTTGTTAAAGGATTCAGAGAAAGTCGACAATCAGTTTTTGCTGAGGATTATTATGTAAGGATGGTGAGTACAAATCCGAACCGGCTGATACCCGAAGTATTCATAGTTAACGGCAAAGAAGGTATATTTGCTACCATCGGGAATCTGGGAATCTAGGACGGAAGGTAGTTATATACAGAAGCGAAAAGTGAATATTGAGGAGTGAAAAGGGTAAAATAATAAATGTAAAGGAAAGGACGTGTTACGAGAATGTCTCGGAATCTGTAAGACCTCGACTCTCCCCAAATCATGTAATAAAGGTCATGCGAGGAAGCGAACGCGATTACATCACCATTAAGGCACTGGATTCCATCAAAGTTTCGAGGTTAAGCGTGCTAAGGTGAGAGAAATTTCAGGATGGGTGACCCCCTGGGAAGTGTGCAAGAAACCCTATAGATCTAGACATAAGAGGCAAATGGGAAGCTAGAGTGGCCTAAGAATGGGATCTATCCTTTGGAATTAGGATAGGCTTGAATAGCGTGGGCAAGGTAGTAGCAATTATATATATATATATATATATATATATATATATATATATATATATATATATATATATATATATATACGTAGGATATCCCACATGTGCTTGTATCGGTGGACATGTGAGTCCCAGCAACCGGCGCTACGGTAAAGAAGGCATTAACCAAGTAAGGGTACCGAAGTTCGAGTGGCAGCAAAAATAAATGGTGCAAGTGTTATAAAATAAGCTGATGTTATTTTCGCTATAGGTTAAGAATGGAAAAGTCTTAACACAACGATATCTGAAAGAAGTAGAAGCCGACATGAAGGGAAAGTATAGAAGACACCTTAAGAGAATGCTTCATGCCAACATGAAATTATGCTATGTTTATGCTACAATTTGAATCCCTCACATCGGGCAAATTGGCGCCGTACCTAAGTAGGCAGCGACATGCTTTAAGGGGTAACAGAGGGAGCAAGAAAGATCTACAAGCTTAACTCACGATGGATAATGAAGAGAACAATAAGACTCAAAGGATATTTTGGATGACAACGACTATTTCAACGAAAGTATCAACAATTGGTAGTCTGAAATGTTTGAGAGGAAGAAAGAACGCAGCACCTATGATTGAAATAAAAGAGTTCATCGGGCACGAGAAAATAGTTCGTGGACTATTAATTATACGAAACATCAGAAGATACGCTATGGAATTATATGAACCATCGATGTGAAGTGATGCTCGATCATATTTATAAGGAATCCACACCGAAGAGCCAACAAGGAATGACGATGGATGAAACGAGCGCCAACACAAAGAAATTAAACACAAGTATACTTGAGTTGAGAAATGCGAGAGAAGGAAGTAAAGGAAAAGTTGTCGTAAGAACTCAAGGATGTTGCGAACTAAGAAGATAAGTGAACTCGGATCATAAGTTACCATAGGTATAACTGGACTGCAATACTATAGATAAATGAGAGCAAGGAACAACCTGTAGCCATATGGGATCGTTAAGTGAAGATTGCATACCAAAGGCGTGGCTTCTATTAAGGTATTGTAACGAAACAGTAACAGAGAAGAGATGACCTGGGAAGGACAAGGATAATGAATTGGCGCAATGGATTGGAAAACCCATAACACGAAATGAGGACTCATGTAAAGATAAGGAATGGGCATGAAGAAAAGAATAACTATGAGAGGGACCCTCCCGGGGCACGTTATATGTATATGTATATGATGATATGATGGCATGGGGATGGCGGCCAGGATGGCATATGATGACTCCATTCACCGCGTCCCGCAATAGAGGGTCGGGGCACGTTATATGCATATATGATACGTGACATTGGCATACATGATTTCATTGACCGCGTCTCTCAATAGAGGGCCGGGGTACGTTATATGCAAATATGATACGTGATGATGACATACATGGTTTGATTCACCGCGTCCCTCACTAGAGGGCCGGGGCACGTTATATGCATACATGATATATGACTTACCGTGTCCCTCACTAGACGGCCGGGGAACGTTATATGCATATGTGATATATGATTCTGACATGCATGATCCGTGTTTGAAAAGTAAGCTCTTTTGGCACTCTGGATGATTCACTTATTTTCTATATTTTTTCTGACATACGACGTCGGCATACATGATTTGTGTTTGGAAGGTAAACATTTTGGTATTCTGGATAGTGTACTTACTCTGGTATTGGTTGTTTCGGTTTTGGTTCTGCCATCTGTATTTCATGCCTTACATACTTCGTACATTTTCCGTACTGACCCCTTTTCTTCGGGGGCTGCGTTTCATGCCACGCAGGTACACCCAGATGAGTAAAGCACATTTCTAGAAGATGCATCAGCTGGATTGGCAAGCTCCATTCACCCTGGAGTGTTGCGGGGTCAGAGTATTATGCTACGATGTTTCGTTCGAAGTTAGAGACTTTGCAGCCAGAGTCATGGGTATTGGTTGTCAGTTCTGTAAGCGGCTCCATCAGCCGATGTGTCGTTTTGTGTTATGATAATGGTTCTATGTGATTACAGATTTTTTTGATTTGGAAGCAACGAAAAAGAATATTTCTGAAAGTTGTGCTATGCATTTCATCTTTATTTGATTTAAAAAGTCCAAAAGATTATGTATCTAATAAGAGTCCGCGGGTTCGCTCGGCTCCGAATATGGGGTCGGGTGCCCATCACACCCTAGTAAGGTTAGGGTGTGACACAAGTCCTCCCGAAAGCACCTTTTTACCTCCTCGTCCAAACCCACTTGTGGCGCGTTGGAACTAATAATGTTCAAGGTGAATCCTCCAACAACTAACTTAATCGCCATCATCCTGTCATTGATCCTCCTAACCTCTACCACCTGATCTCTAAGCTCACTATCTACTAAGATCCCTACCCCATTCCCATACCTCGACTTGCCCGAGAACCAAAGCTTGTACCCGTCCACCTCCTTAACTTTAGGTCCTACCCATTTATTCTTTTGGACGCAAGCTATATTAATCCTCCTCTTCTTAAGAATCTTATCTATCTCAATGGACTTTCCCGATAAAGTCCCAATATTCCATGACCCTACTCTCAACCTAGAAGCTCCCTCAACCCCCTTAGCCCCCCCAACCCTGGCACCCGATCCCAACCGAGAACATGACCCTAGTTTACCATCCCTCACGAAAGCTAGTAAAGCAAATATACGCTAGTGAAGGGTTAATCTAAGACAAACGAAGGATCAATACAAAGGCACAAGTTCGCAATAGTCTATAGGCAGTGAAATAGGCAGAGCAGGAAAAATTTATAAGGCTAAAATACAGGAAATGGGCTATTAGAGGTACCAACTCCAAGGTAATAAAACCTGTTCACCACCGAAAAATCTCTGTTCGCCGCCGGAAATGTTGTTCTCTGCCGAAAAATACTGTTCACCGATTGAAATCACTGTTCACCGCCAGGAACTGCCGGAAAACTTGAGTACCTATGCAGAAACTACCCGGAAACCTACTGGTAGAGGATTTCCGGTCTCAGGGTAGAAGAGAGAGGAAAAGAGGAAAAAAACAAAAAAAGACAGAAGGAGAGAAAAGAGAGAACAGATGAGGGAGAGAGAGATCTGGCCGTCTACCAGTGGTGGTGGTCGTCGTTGCCGATCGTCGGTGGCCGTTTCGGGTGGCTTGGTTGGGGGTGGGTGGGGTGGAGGTTGGGGGGGGGGGGGGAGAAGCAACTGACCGTTGGTGAAGAGAGTGGAGAGAGAATACTGATAATGTACCTGTAACAACGTCTGGGGAGGAATCAAGATCCTATTGCCCGGCTAATACGGGGCGGAGGGAAACTCGAACTAGATGCTCCCTCTCTGCCTCTACCACGACCCGATGGTACCTGCAAGCCTTGCCTCACAGGGCGTACGGACGATGAGGAAACGACTGTTGATCCTGCAGGTTCAACTGCTATTGGAGGTACCAACTCCAAGTTAATAAAACCTGTTCACCACCGAGAAATATCTATTCGCCGTCGGAAATGTTGTTCTCTACCGGAAAATACTGATCACTGGCCGGAATCACTGTTCACCGCCAGGAACTGCCGAAAAACTCGAGTACCTGTGCAGAAACTGCCCGGAAACCTACTGGTGGAGGATTTCCGGTCGCAGGGTAAAAGAGAGAGGAAAAGAGGGAAAAAAAATAAAAAAAAAAGGAAAAAAGAGAGAAAAGACAGAACAGAAGAGGGAGAGAGTGATCTGGCTGGCTACCAGTGGTGGTCTCGTCATTGCCAGTGGCCGTTTTGAGTGGCTTGGTTGGGGGTGGGGGTTGTGGGGGGGGGGGGGGGGAAGCCACTTACCGTTGGTGAAGAGAGAGGAGAGAGAATACTGATAATGTTCCTGTAACAACGTCTGGGGAGGACTCAAGATCCTGTCGCCCGGCTAATGCATAGATATGGGGCGGAGGGCAACTCGAACTAGATGCTCCCCCTCTGCCGCTGCCACGACCCAATGGTGCCTGCAAGCCTTGCCCCACAGGGCGTACAGACGATGAGGAAATGGCTATTGATCCTGCAGGCTGAACTCTACCTCTGTCACCCACTAATGGGCAGTCACGCATCATATGCCTAATATGACCACGGGCATAACAAGCATCAGAACTTCGGCGACACTGTCCCGAACTCATCTTACCACACTGGCTACCTCATAGTACTGGCAGTCTCCTCTGACTGGGATCGTCTCCATACTGGGAACCTAAAACTCTAGAGGAGGTGCAGTAGTCGCAGACTGACCTGAATACCTGGAGTTTTGCTGCCTCTAACCCCCTCTATACTCGCTACTAGCACCTGCAGATCTGGCCCTCTTACTATGCCCTCTATCAAGATCACACTCACTACTGTGCGGCTGCTGCTGCTACTCCAAATTCTGAGCATGGGCCTGAATACGGGG
Source organism: Lycium barbarum (assembly GCF_019175385.1). Lineage (NCBI taxonomy): Eukaryota > Viridiplantae > Streptophyta > Magnoliopsida > Solanales > Solanaceae > Lycium > Lycium barbarum. The sequence continues at coordinate 98,218,057 of NC_083337.1, read as the reverse complement.
GATGTCCATCCCCTTCTGGAGTGAAGCTATCAAGCAATCTTTAATAAAATATGGGCCCAAGCCACAAACAAACTGATGGATACGGTCCCCATGTCGGCTACCATGGCTGGAGCATATCTAGCCAGGAATTAAACCCGAGACTATACTCTCGAGCGCTCATACTCCCTTGTCAGAGATTCAAAAATCTGTCGGCTTGAGCCCGTTGAACCTCGAGAGGTAAATAATGGCGAAGAAAGACGTCTACAAACTCTTGCCATACCGAGGAAGGCACATTTTCCCCTCTCGAAGATATCCAGTTATTTTACCAAAGAACGGCTACATCCCGTAACCTATAGGAAGCTAATTCCACTGACTCAGTATCGAAAGCATGTATTATCCTTAACGTCCTCAATATCTCATCTATAAAACCTTGCGGGTCTTCATCCGAATTTGACCCATAAAATTCTTGAGGATTCAGGCTGATAAAATCACAGGCTCTTGCACTAACTTCCTTGTCACCTTGACTCGCACCCTGCTGCTGAGCCTGGGCGGCTACTAACTGAGTCAGCATTGAAATAACTTCTATCATTGTTGTATCCCGTATTTTTGAACGTCAGATTATTTGCTGAGATGGGACCCACACATCGAGATTTTTTTGGGACATCTGAAAATACATATGAATCACATATGAGAAGTTAAACACAACTCAAGAAGGACCCTTGGGCCAAATCAAAGTGGAAGTCCTCCAAACGAATATATGAGTTTGGAATTTGGAAAAGTACCAAGAACTAGAAGTTGTAGATAATTGAATTAGGTTTCCAACCATAGGTCGTGGGTCCCCAGGTGACGTCGGTACAAGGAGATATGAACGTTTTAAGGCCGAAAGGTCAGTGGGCTAGGCCCAACTCGGGACCAAACCGAGTTGGCCCAAAAAAATCAAAAAATATAATAAGGCCCAAATTTGTGAGGCCCAACCGGCCATGGTTATGGCCCAAGCCCATATTACATAAAATTTGGTCAATAAATAAGATGACTAAGTCATCTTCATCACACAACCTCTAGAATATTCAAGAAGTTGAAGAACAAGAAAGAGAAGGAGAAAAGTTGAAGGCCATTTCGGCCAAGATCAAATTTCCAAGGAAAAATTGATAAAAATTCTTCAAAAATCATTTTCTACCATGTAAAGGGTGATTAACAAGGTGGAGTTGTTGGAGCAAGAAAAATTCAAAATCATACAAATTGTCAAGTTGTAGTCAAGTGAGAAGTTGAAGAAGAAAGGTGAGTTTTGATCTTGTTTTATGTGTTATATATGGTTTATATGTGTTGTAGTATGCTAAAATGAATGAAATTCATGAAGGAGAGAAATATAGTACATGGTCGTGTGTATGTATATATGTGTAGGAGTCATGCTTCAATTATTTTAATTAGTGTTTGGTTGTTATTGTTGTGAATGATATGTGGAAAATGGAAGTTGAATGAATTTTGAGAAGTTGTAGTGTGTATGTTGGTGTTGGCCGTGTGGTTATGGTGAAAAAATGGAAGAGAATGAGTTAATTTTATTTAGTATGATGTTGTTGGAATATAGATTATGAGGTTGTTATTGTTTTCATTAAAGTTAGAAAATTTTGGAAGAAGTAGTAAGTTGATTGAATATGGAAGTTGTTAGTATTGTTGTTGTTGGAATTGTGGTTGATATTTTGGCCGGGTTTGAATTCCCGGGATTGTTGTTGATTGAAATTAACCAAGTTGAGCTTGGTGGGATGGAGTATTTATAGGGGAAGTGCTGCCGAAATTTCGGTAGCCAAATGTTTCCTTAAGAATTCAACTCTAAGTACCCTAATAAGAGTTTTGGTAAACATGACCAATTTGCAGATTTTGACGAGATTGCGACGTGAATTTGGAATAGCAAAAGGAGCGGAAAGAGGTATGTAAGGCTTCACTCTTCTTTCTATGGCATGTCTTAGATGTAATAAGTCGGATACGAGCCTCGGGGACAACCCTAGCCCCCGGAATCCGCACCTAAAGTTTTCCACTTTTTGTTCAATAGAATTGAACTAGAAAGTGTGCAAATGATGGAAAGACCTCTTAAACCCTTAGAACTTGCATAAGTGGAACCCGATTACACTAGGACCCTCACAAGTAATGACATGACACGTAATATATGTAAATCATATACGTCACCCCATCCGGCCCGAGGTGGGCCCGCTACTCTCGGATTTTTCCTTACAGTCTTGCTTGACTTACTTGAAGTGAATCCAAAGGGAACCTTTGATCCCGATTTCGATACCAAATGATAAATACTATGACTCCTCTAACGAGGGCACTTCCATGACGATAACGATAACATTGATGTTAGATAAGAGAATATGCCTATGATACGTACTACCGGAATGACTCTATGACTAAGATGCCTAAGCTAAGTATCTTATGTAAACATGAAAATGATAAACTAATTTTTGAATCTTATTTATATTTCCTAGCTATGACTTTATTTTCTAAAAGATTTCAAAGTCTATGAACTGTCATCTATGGTGCCCCGATTTCATTCTACGTTTACTTTAATATTATTCCCCGTTGGTAGTCTCACCTTAAAATACTCGTTCCTTCAAGGTGAGACAAAGCGATCACGAGTATTCTATAATATAATTGGAGGTCACCGACCTTACGTCACTCCGATGACTACATGATTCTTCTTTGGGCTTTCCTGCGTGCCTATGAGACATATGTATATAGGATACGTAAATGCATATAAGACATGTAAATGTATGTAAGATATGTGTATATATTTTTTTAAAACATGCACATGACGAAAGGGCTAGAGCGTTATAGACGCTGATGTACCTACACGACACACGTATATGTATATGATAAAAGAGCTAGAGCGCTATAGACGCTGATATATGTACATGATATATGCAAGTGTATACGGGAAAAATGGAGGTAAGGGCAGAGCGTTATGAACGCATATCCACCTGATCAGTTGGCATTACATGTTGTGATATCGTCCCGGACGCGGGATGCCCGGACGCGGGATGTGTATATTTATGGTTAAATGGATCGGCTGCCGACGCCTCGGCAATATGAGATGTCCTATTTTATATGTATATGTATATGAACAAGGAAAGATTCTTAAAGGAAAGCTAAGTACGCATAGCACCTGCCAAGGGTATATATATATACAGGTTATGTTTCTATCCCAGGACATGTGTTGTAACTCTCTTATGTCATTATACATGATTCATATTTTCTGTATATTACTATTCATGCGTTACATACTCGGTACACTATTCGTACTGACGTCCCTTCTTGTGGACGCTGCGTTTCATGCCGCGCAGGTCAGCAGACAGGCGGATTTGATCCTTAGAAGCTCTACCAGCAGTGTTGACAGTGCTCCAGTTATTCCGGAGCCTCACTTCTTTGGTACTATTTTGTGTATATATATTCGGGCATGGTAGTACTCAGCCCTTTCTATGTATAAGTGTACTACGTCTAGAGGCTCGTAGACAGTTATGTACAGTCAGTTAAGTACAGTTAGATATATGGTGTTTTGGCATGTTAATGTTGATGTATAAGTGATAACGAAGTTTATTAGTCTATGTTCAGAATGACGCCGCTAATGTTAATGTTCAAAAAACAAATGGCTCTGTTTACATGGCTTGCTAAGAGGTAAAGGTAAAACGATAGACAAGGGGTGCTCGGTACAAGTATCGGGTACTCGTCACGGCCCCTAGACGGGTCGTGACAGAAGTGGTATCAAAGCAGTTCGGTCCTAGGAGTTTGTCTACGAGCCGTGTCCAGTAGAGTCTTGTTTATGGGTGTGTTGCGCGCCACACTTATAAACAGGAGGCTACAGGGCATTTAGGAAATGTGACCTTCTTTGCATTCTGAAATCGTGCGATAGAGCTAAGTTGCCAGGCTTCCATATTCCTTTTCCTAAACCTGTGTTATGGTTTCAGTAATGCCGCCGAAAAAAAAGGCTACGATGGCCGAGAAAGCCAAGGGGGTGGCGGCTAGCAGAGTTGAACGGGAGCTAGAAGAAGAAGAATCTCATAATGAGGCTCCCCCTCAGACTGTTCCTGCTCCCCCTGCACCAGCAGAGCAGGAAAGAGTTCCAGCTCCAGCCCCCGCACCTCCAGTTCCACCGCCAGCAGTTCTGGGCCAGCATATGGCAGAGGACATCCAGTTATTAACCCAGCTCGTTGCCGCACAGGCTCAACGGCAAGATGTAGACCTGGGAGGCAGAGCGGTAAGTGCAAGGGCCCGCGACTTTATCACCCTGAAGCCTCCAGAGTTTTGTGGATCAAAACCAGAGGAGGACCCGCAGAGTTTTATAGATGAGATGCTGAGGACTCTGGGGATCATACATGCTTCGGATACGGAGTCCGTAGATTTGGCTTCATACAGGCTGCGGGATGTGGCAGTTCTGTGGTACAGTAGCTGGATATCATCGAGGGGAGCAAATGCACCCCCTCCGGTTTGGCAGGAGTTCACTGAGGCGTTCCTGCGACATTTCCTACCGCCAGAGGTTCGACGGGCTCGAGCCGATATGTTCTTGAACCTGAGACAGGGAAATATGAGCGTTCGAGAATACAACCTCCGTTTTAATTCATTAGCCAGGTATGCCCCAGCCATGATAGCGGATAAGGGAGATCATGTACACCGATTTGTGAGTGGGCTAGGGCCACATTTGGTTAAGGAATGTTTGACAGCTTCACTCCAGGACGGGATGACTATTAGTCGAATCCAGGCCCACGCCCAAAATCTGGAGGAACAATATCAGCCACGGCGAGAGGAGCGTTACCCAGATAGGGGTTCCAGAAAAAAGGGGCAGGTTTTCCAGGACTAGAAGCGAGTACAGAGGGGGACAGGCACAAGAGCTATTCAGGCATTAAGAACAACCGGCGGCCAGTGCACCGCCTCGATTTACGGATAGGGGACTTGATCGTTCTACTCACTCGCGACCAGATCAGGGTACTAAGGCGTCAGGATCCCAGTATAGAGCTGATTCTAGCAGGATGATGCCACCCCCGCCACGGTGTGCGCGATATGGTAGACCACATTCTGGAGAGTGTCGCGCAGGTACAGGTGCATGTTATACTTGTGGGCGGGTTGGCCATTTGATGCGTGATTGCCCACTGAGGTATGAGGGAGACCAAGCCCAGCCCGTCGGGTCTGCGGTTGGTTCATCGTCGACCGTACGCCCTCTTGGACAGACTTCCCAAGCTCCAGTGGGCCGCGGCCGAGGTAGAGGAGGGACACCTAGTTCAGCTGGTCCTCCGCACCGCCTATATGCATTGACAGGACGACAGGACCCTGAGCCTTCCGCAGACGCGGCCACAGGTACTTTTTCGGCACCTTCTATGATGTGTATGTTAATTGATTCGGATTCTATCCTATCCTACGTTGCCTTTATATTGCTGATCATATTAAGAATTCAGAAATTAGGACGAAAGGTAGCCATACGCACAGGTAAAAAGACGAATACTAGAGATTGCGGAGGTTAGAACCGTAAATAAAAGAAGAGATGTGTTACGCGGCGTTTCGAAAACTGCTAAGACCCCAACTCGTTCCATAATATGTGATATAAGTAGTGCGAGGGAGTGGGGGCGAAAATACTAACGCTAAAACGCTGAAATGCACTAAAGTTTCAAGGTTAAGCGTGCTAGGGTGAGAGTAATTTCATGATGGGTGACCCCCTGGGAAATATGCTGAAATTTTCACAAATGTGGGAACAAGAGACGAATGTGAAGCTAGGTAGTCCAATGTAAATTAGAGTGTGTGGAGTGGTTACAAACCCTATAAAAGTCATGTAGGCTGAGACGGACAAGACTAACGGAAGAGGAGAAAGCGTGACAGAAAGGGGACTTATTAACGTAGGGCCAACGTTCAGAGCTTACTCAATGGACTTACGACATAAAAGCGACCTAAGCGACATGTGAGATGTCTACGAAGGAGACCTCCCCGAAGTATTATGATACACTATGAGGCCAGTTTAACATTCGAGGACGAATGTTCTAAAGGGGGGGGGGGGGGGGGGGAGAATGTTGTATCCCGTATTTTTGAACGTCAGATTATTTGCTGAGATGGGACCCACACATCGAGATTTTTTTGGGACATCTGAAAATTCATATGAATCACATATGAGAAGTTAACCACAACTCAAGAAGGACCCTTGGGCCAAATCAAAGTGGAAGTCCTCCAAACGAATATTTTAAGAAAACGTTTTCGGGTGATCTGACTTCAAGGGGAAAAGACGGTATTATAAGTTTCGAATTTGGAAAAGTACCAAGAACTAGAAGTTGTAGATAATTGAATTAGCTTTCCAACCATAAGTCGTGGGTCCCCAGGTGACGTCGGTACAAGGAGATATGAACGTTTTAAGGCCGAAAGGTCAGTGGGCTAGGCCCAACTCGGGACCAAACCGAGTTGGCCCAAAAAAAATCAAAAAATATAATAAGGCCCAAATTTGTGAGGCCCAACCGGCCATGGTTATGGCCCAAGCCCATATTACATAAAATTTGGTTAGTAAATAAGATGTCTAAGTCATCTTTATCACACAACCTCTAGAATATTCAAGAAGTTGAAGAACAAGAAAGAGAAGGAGAAAAGTTGAAGGCCATTTCGGCCAAGATCAAATTTCCAAGGAAATATTGATAAAAATTCTTCAAAAATCATTTTCTACCAATTAAAGGGTGATTAACAAGGTGGAGTTGTTGTTGGAGCAAGAAAAATTCAAAATCATACAAATTATCAAGTTGTAGTCAAGTTAGAAGTTGAAGAAGAAAGGTGAGTTTTGATCTTGTTTTATGTGTTATATATGGTTTATATGTGTTGTAGTATGCTAAAATGAATGAAATTCATGAAGGAGAGAAATATAGTACATGGCCGTGTGTATGTATATATGTGTAGGAGTCATGCTTCAATTATTTTAATTAGTGTTTGGTTGTTATTGTTGTGAATGATATGTGGAAAATGGAAGTTGAATGAATTTTGAGAAGTTGTAGTGTGTATGTTGGTGTTGGCCGTGTGGTTATGGTGAAAAAATGGAAGAGAATGAGTTAATTTTATTTAGTATGATGTTGTTGGAATATAGATTATGAGGTTGTTATTGTTTTCATTAAAGTTAGATAGTTTTTGGAAGAAGTAGTAAGTTGATTGAATATGGAAGTTGTTAGTATTGTTGTTGTTGGAATTGTGGTTGATATTTTGGCCGGGTTTGAATTCCCGGGATTGTTGTTGATTGAAATTAGCCAAGTTGAGCTTGGTGGGATGGAGTATTTATAGTCGAAGTGCTGCCGAAATTTCGGTAGCCAAATGTTTCATTAAGAATTCAACTCTAAGTACCCTAATAAGAGTTTTGGTAAACTGTCACGACCCAGCCCCGTGGGCCGCGACTGGTGCCCTTCCGGGACACCCCAAACAAACTCACACCCAGATCATCGTAATCAGACTCGACCAAACTCAACGTACGTTATTCGAACTCAACATCGTAATCAGATCTCTACCGAACACTTATCCTAAGCAGTCGCCCGTACAGATCAGACAAATCACAAATCAGAAAGGAGGCGGAATATACATCGCCAAATTTCACACACACACATCAGAAGGGTGGCGGAATGCACATCGCCCCCAAGTACATACAAACTCAGAGGCCGACTTGGCCATAGCAGTGTACGGGCCGCTTAAGAATGCAAAACAGACTCACATGCACACACACCGGACCCACGACCCACAATTCTGACTACAGGCCTCTAATCAAAACAGAACATATGAACATATGACGGGACAGGGCCCCGCCGTACCCACTCATCCAAATATACAGGATACAGACACAACAAAAGATATATACCAAAAGTAGGCTCCGGATCAAGGGGAGCTCTCCAACACAGCAGAATGAGTAGCCTAAACTGGAGGACCACCCGAACGAGCTTCTGTACCTGCGGGCATGAAACACAGCCCCCGAAGAAACGGGGGTCAGTACGGGAGAAGTACTGAGTATGTAAAGCAGAAGGTACAGAAATCACAAACACAACTGGAGTCAGAAAGAACCAACACACCAACATCGCAAACAAAGCAAACCTGTGCGGGAGGCGAACGTACAAATGCAAATCAAATCATGTATAGGGTTTAGGAACGTGGTCACCCCCCGACGCTGGTGCCACCACATCATAACTCCAGAAGGTTTCAAATCTCCGTACAATCTCCAGACACATCATATCACACACACATCATATCATCAGAACGTATCAAATGCCATATCACATCATAACTCCATAAACGGTAACCGGCCCTATGGCGAGGCCTCGGAAACCGTAACACATCATAACTCCCGAATATATTATAGTGCGCACGATCACAAAGTCGGCCCGGGTACCGACGAACGAAGTCATAGCAGGCAGCACGAACAGAGTAGTGCAGAAATCATATGCATATCAAAAATAATTTGTCGGATTTAACATATAGTTTACGTAGAGGTATATACTGACGCCCGAAGGATCGGAGTAGGAATCAGACTGATCAAAGTATGCGTATAAAAGTTACGAAGTTCCAAACTGCCAAATTCGCAAGAAAACTGTTCCTAAGTCATTTTCCGAAAATCTCACATCATTCAAAGTACAGAACGTACATTAATGGCATAGAAAGTTTCAAACACATCCTTGGGTCCTAAACAGACGGTTGCGGATCATAACGGACACAAATGAATCAAACAAACCGAATAAGGGGAGCCTCGGGGCTCGCGGGCCCACCTCGAGTCAAATTGAGGTGGCGGACACAAATCACAGACTTTCGGCTCCATAGAGCCATCTACAAAAGTTTCGAAGAGTTTCGGACACAACAGCACAAGTTATGGAGGTACGCACATTCTTTTAACCAAAATGTGACAAAGAGGGTTCAATCGCGCTGAGTGAATAGTGCTCGAACTTGAACCTCGATTTCCAAGAGTAGGATTATTCCCGAGGGGCCGATCTTAACCTAGTATGTCTAGGACATGCCAAAAGAATGATAGGTAGGCTTTACATACCTGGTTGGCGCCTTACGCTCCTCAAATCGCAATTCCCGTTTCGTCCAGAAACTGCAAATGGTCACTTTTACCAGTTACTATTCATGAGAATTAACATTTTAGTCTTTGGGCTATATTTGGCTACCGAAATTTCGGCAGCACTTCCCCTATAAATCTAACACCCCCGAGACTTAGCTCGGCTCAAAATATAACAACATCAACAGCCCAAACATCAATACACAATACAAATCACAATCAAACACACTAACTTCACAATTGCACCTTATTCCATAAGTTGGTAATCCTATTTCCAAACTTCACAATTTCAACTCATATCCACATTATTGTATTCATTCATTCAAGATTATTCCATTACATAACAAACAAGTTCCAAACCACATACAAGCCTCCCCAAAGTTCACTACTTTCCAATTTTCATTCAAAACACCAAAAGTTACGACGAACGTTCTAACTTGCGTCGTTTCATTCCAAACTCATTATCATCAACCATAAATCATATTTAAAGTCTTTAGTATCATATATATACTATGATATACACAAATATACCAAAGGTATACACTTTCCGATAACGTCCGAAATTATTTTCTAACACCAACTCAATTCCTTAATCAATCCTTTACAACATAATGACCACAACAACACATCATTCAAGCTAAATAAGATCGAATTCTTATGCCTTAAACCTTATAAAACCCACGGCCAAACACACTCTTTTTGCACACACACGCCATGCACAAACACAACAACATTCCAAAATCTTCATGCCAATTCAATC